>NW_007231587.1:32421-35285 GCF_000164805.1 Carlito syrichta | reverse complement strand
AAAAAAAAAAAAAAAAAAAAAAAAAAAAAAAGATAAGGAAATGAGTTGGAGAGATTTAGGATGATCTTAAACTTGTTTAAGGAAGTATAATGGAGAATGTAAGGTTGGTAGCAGTGTAGAGATGGGAATATAGAAAAGACTCTTACTAGATGAGGTATTGCCAATAATGAAAAAAAATAAACAGCTCAGATAATGAAACTACAGGAAATTGAGTAATAAATATCCAAACTAAACACTAATCTTATATTCCAGAATACAGGACAAATGTAAAAATATCTGGTGTCACCTATAATCTGGGCGACAGAACATCTATCAATAGAGATTCTACTTTGTCTAGTTTGACTAATCTTGAGATACAGAAAGTTTTATGATAGTATAAAAAATAGTAAAATATGCATATATAATAAATCACTTCTATGTCTTGTATAATTTTGTGCATTGAAGAACATACTTTATAACTATGACTTTGTCTATACATCATAAAAAAGAAATTGATAATGTTTAATTTTATTTCTAAGCAAATTATTATGCATCCAAAAAGCAGGGTTTTTTTTTTCCCTTTGCAATTTGTTTATCCTGAAAGAGAATTATTTCCCATGTTTATATCATCTCATTTATGCTTTGTGGCACAAAAATAAAAGTGCTACTAAAACAAAGCCACATATAATACTTTTACTTATAAAAATACTTTTCTTGATACTATGCTAACACATTGAAATTTATTTTATTTAAAATCCAGTATTATGTCTTAAAATAAATTCAAAGCTTGAATTTCTGTACCAAATTAACTTTTGCATATAGTATATAGATAATAGAATGTTAATGACATTTATTATTTTGTCTTCTGCTGCTGACCAAAGCAGAAATGTAATTCTTGTGTTTTTAAAAATACATAAAATTGAATATACTGTTGACAATTTATTCAAATATCATTGTATGGAAAAATGATTACTTATCACATTTAGGGAGCAAATGCATTTTGATTTCTCTTTATAGGTCATGTATACCTAGTTATCCTTTTTTTCCCTCAGATTCATTTTTACGTGTTTCTGTCACTGATCACTGGCTTTCTTTACATTAAGTCTTGTGCTTGTAGACACATACACATACACATCTACACACTCACACACACACACACACACACACACACACACATATATACACAAATTAGACTGAAAATGTGGATTGCTTCTACCTTTTGGCTACTGTAAATGATACTGCTATGAACATGAGTGTACAGATATTTTGTCAAGAGTCTGCTTTCAGTTCTTCTGAATGTGTTCCCACAGGTGGAATTGCTGTATCATATGATAATTATGTTTTTAATTTTTTGAGGCATTGCCATGCTGTTTTCTGTACTGGCTGTATCATTGTAGATTCCCATCAGCAGTGTACAAGTGTTCCAACTTCTCCATATCTTCACCAACACTTGTTATTTTCTGATTTGTCTGACTGTATCCATCCTAATGACTCTGAGGTGGTATTTCATTGTACTTTTGACTTGGATTTCCCTAATGACTAGTTGAGTATCTCTTTATGTACTTATTAGCCATTTGTGTACCTTGTTTGGAGAAATGTTTATTCAAGTCCTCTGTGTATTTGTAATTGTGTTGTTCGTTTTTTGTTGTTGAGTTTTAGGCACTCTCTATCTATTCTGGATATTAATTCCTTGTCAGATATAAATTTTGAAAGCATTTTCTCATTCATCTATAAACAGAGACAGTCTTACTTCTTCCATTCCAATTTAAATGTATTTTATTTCTTTGTCTTGACTAATTTCTCAGGCTAGAATTACTTTGAAGTGGCAAAAGTGGGCATCTTGCCATGGTTCCTCTTAGAAGAAAAGCTTTCAGACTTCTATCATTGAATACAATGCTTCTTGTGGGTTTCTCTTAAATGGCTTTTGTTAGGTTAAGATAGTTTCCTTATAGTTCTAGTTTGTTGAGGACTTTTATTAGGTAAGGGTATTGAATTGCTTTTTCTGTATCAATTGCGATAACCATGTGGGTTTTTTTTCTCTCTTCATTCTGTCAGTGTAGTTTATTACATCCATTCATTTTTATGTTGATCCATTCTTGCATTCCCCAGTAAATCCCAGTTGCTCATTTTGAATAATCCTTTTAATATTCTGTTGAATTTGGTTTTCCTAGTACTTTATTGAGGTCCTTACATTCATGATTATAAGGGATATTGTTCTATAGTTTTATTTTCTTTGGCTTTGGTATCAGGACTACATTGCCCTCATAGAATTATTTGGGGATTATTTCCTTATCTAAATATTTAGAAAAAGTTTGAGATGTATTGGTATTAATTTTCTTTCTTTTTTTTACAATCAATAGTTTTTATTTTGATATTGTGGGATACAGTTAAGGGTTAGGTATACAAATATGTTTCGTTCAGGCACCCTTGTTGATAAGAAGTGTTTCCCCATCCCCAGACAGATACTTGCTACCATTAATCTCATCTCCCTCCCCCACCATAGTTTCCCACTACTGTCAGTCATTTTCTTATAGTACTACATTGGATGTTCAAGGTCCACTATATGAGTGAGAACAAGCAATACTTGGATCTTTGTTTCTGTGAGAGGTCACTCAATATTATAGACTCTAGTTCCATCCAGGTTGCTGAGAAATTCATGATTTTGTTCTTTTTTATGGCTGCATCGTATTCCATTGTATATATGTACCACATTTTTTTTTTTTTTTGAGTTGGAGTCTCACTCTGTCGCCCAGACTGGAGTGCAGTGGCCGCTCCCGGCCACCGCAGCCTCGACCTGCTGGGCTCCGGCGATCCTTCAACCTCAGCCTTCCAAGGAGCTGGAATTACAGGCATGCACTACCACGCCCGGCTGATTTTTTGATTTC
>NW_007231587.1:29594-31777 GCF_000164805.1 Carlito syrichta | reverse complement strand
GTTTGAGTTCCTTGTAGATCCAAGATGTTAAGCCTTTGTCAGACCTGGTGTTGGCAAATACTTTTTCCCATTCTGTAGGCTGCCTCCCTGCTCTCTTGATGGTTTCTTTGGCTTTGGAGAAGCTTGTCAGTTTAATAAGGTCCCACTTGTCTATCTTCTCTCTTATGAGCTGTGGGTTTTGGGTTTTGTTCAGGAATTGGATGCCAGTTCCGATTTCCATGAGGGTATGTTCTTCATTTTCTAAGGTTCTTCTGGTTTGAGGTTTTACATTTAGGTCTCTGATCCATTTGGAGTTAATTTTTATTTATGGGGATAGATAGGTGTCCTGTTTCAATCTTCTACATGTGGTCAGCCAGTTTTCCCAGCACCATTTACTGAATAGGCTCTCCTCTCCCCAGTGGTAGGTGGTGGAGGCTTTGTCAAAGATGAGTTGGTTGAGAAATTGAGGCTTTACTTATGGAATCTCAATTCTATTCCATTGATCTATATGTCTGCTCCTATACCAATACCAAGCTGTTTTGATGATTGTAGCTTTATAGGAAGGTTTGAAGTCTGATAATGTGATACCACCTGCTTTATTTTTTTTGCTGAGGATTGTTCTGGCTATTCTTGGTCGTTTGTGTTTCCATATGAATTCCTGTGTTGTTTTATTTAGGTCTGAGAAGAATGTTGCTGGTAATTTGATGGGTATTGCATTGAATTTATAGATTGCCTTAGGTAAGATGGACATCTTCACAATGTTGATTCTTCCAATCCATGAGCATGGGTATTTTCCACTTCTTTGTGTCATCTTTGATTTCTTTGAACAGTGTTTTGTAGTTTTCATTGTAAAGGTCTTTCACATCTCTGGTTAGGAAGATGCCAAGGTATTTAATTTTTTTGTGGCTGTTGTGAATGGAATTATGCTTTTTATTTGGGTTTCTGTTTGTTTATTATTGGTGTAAAGAAATGTGATTGTCTTTTGCACATTTATTTTGTATCCTGAGACTTTGCCAAAGGCCTTTATCAGTGTAAGGAGGTTTTTGACAGATTCTCTTGGGTTTTCAAGGTACAAAATCATATCATCTACAAAGAGAGATAGCTTGACTTCCTCTTTTCCTGTTTGAATACCACTGATTGCCTTCTGTTCTCTGATTGCTCAAGTCAGGACTTCTAATACTGTGTTGAACAGGAGGGGTGAGAGTGGGCATCCTTGTCTTGTTCCAGTTTTCAGGGAAAATGGTTCCAATTTTTGTCTGTTTAGAAGCATGCTGGCTGTGGGTTTCTCATAGATGGCTTTTACTATTTTGAGATATGTTCCCCGTATGCCTAGATGTTCGAGGGTTTTTATCAAGTAGTGGTGCTGGATTTTATCAAAAGCTTTTTTCTGCATCTATTGATATAATCATGTGGTTTTTGTTTTGACATCTGTTGATGAATTTAATAACATTTATGGTTTTATGAATGTTGAACCAGCCTTGCATCCCAGGAATGAAGCCTACTTGGTCATGATGGATGATTTTTGAGATGTATTGTTGAATCCAGTTTGCTATGATCTTGTTGAGAATTTTAGCATCTATGTTCCTCAAATATATTGGCCTATAGTTCTCTTTCTTTGTTGGATCTTTACCTGGCATGGGTATCAATGTGATGTTGGTTTTGTAAAATGATTTGGGGAGAGTTCCATCTTTTTCAATCACCTGGAATACCTTCAGTAGGATTGATATCAGGTCTTCCTTAAGTGTCTTGTAGAATTCTGCTGGAAAGCCATCTGAACCAGCGCATTTTTTTGTAGGTAGTTTTCTTATTACATAGTCAATTTGCTTGATTGTTATTGGTCTATTTAGGGTCTCAATTTCTTCTTGTTCCAACCTAGGTAGGTGTGTGATGTCAGAAAGTCCTCCATTTCCTTAAGGTTTTCAAGTTTGTTTCCATACAAGTGTACGTAGTAGTCTCTGATGATCTTTTGTATTTCCTCTGGGTCAGAAGTGACTTCATCTTTTGTTTTTCTGATTGTGCTTATTTGGGTTTTTTCTCTTTTTTTCTTGGTCAGTCTAGCTCGGGGACCATTGATCTTATTTATCCTTTCGAAGAACCAGCTTTTTGTTTCATTGATTTTTTGTATTACCTTTTTGTCTTCTATATTCTGGATTTGGGCTTTTATTTTGGTGATCTGGATTCTTCTGATGAAATTAGGGTTTTTG
>NW_007231587.1:26824-28675 GCF_000164805.1 Carlito syrichta | reverse complement strand
TTCTTATAAAGTTGTTGTTCTTCCACTTGGTTTTTTTGTCTTTCTTTTGGTTTTGGGGTTGGTTCATGTATATTTTATTCTTTTTCCTGTATTCTTGTGAAGAATATTGTTCTTTTTTCCTTTTCTTCTGTGTTTAGTACTTTCTTAAGTGTTTCATGTAGAGGTGGTCTGGTGGCAGCGTAAGTTCTTAGGGATTGGATATCTTGGAAATATTTTAATTCTCCCTCACTGATGAAGCTTAACTTGGCTGGGTAGGTTATTCTTGGTTGAAAGTGTTTATCATTTAGGACTTTGAAGATAGGGCTCCAAGCTCTCCTAGTCTGCAGGGTTTCTGTAGATAAATCTGCTGCTATTCTAATTGGTCTTCCATGGTCGAAGTCTGGCCTTTTTCTCTTTCTCCCTTTAGGATTTTTTCTTTTATGCCTACTTTGTTTAGGTGAATTATTATGTGTCTAGGAGTTTGTCTTCTCATTTGTTGTCTTGCAGGGGTTCTCTGAATCTCTTGTGTTTGAATTTTTGCATCACTGATTAGATAAGGGAAGTTTTCTTGAACGATCTCATGGAAAGTTTGTTCCAGTGTTGTCTCTGTCTCTCTTTCTGCCTCAGGAAGGTCAATTACTCTTAGCTTTGGTCTCTTGAAGTAATCACTCATCTCTTGAAGGTTTTGTTCTATCTTTTTGAGCTTATTTTCTGTGTTTTTAAGAGTTTGGGTTTGTTCTATATTTTGGTCCTCAAGCTCTGAGATTCTTTCTTCTGCTTGGGTATTTCTGCTTTCCATGCTTATCAGTTTGTTATTTATTTCATTCACAATATTCTTTATTACTGTTATCTCAGATATCAGCTCCTTCTTAGTTTCTTCTTGTTCTCCTCAATTCTTTTTAATCTCTCCATTAATGTCTTGATATCTAGGTTTGTAGTTTGAGACCCTTCATTCTGGGGGCTCTTCATTGTTTGCATTCTGAAGTCAGTTTTCTCAGTGCCTGCCCTCCCAGGGGTCTGGAAAAGACCCTTACTCTTCTTTTGGTTTTTGCTCATTTGTGTAGATTTTTCTCTCTCTCCTCCTTTCCCTCCCCTTTTTTAATTCTGTTTTTGAGGGAAGGTGGGGTTGCTTTTATTTCACTTCTGCAATATCCTGTTCTTCCTTATGAGGGTCTTCTGGCTTTGTTCACTTTTGAGGTTGGAGTATGGGCTGCGGACTGTACTTTTTGCAGTTTTGAGGTTTAATTGAGGGGGTAGCTGTGGTTCAGAATGTATATGCTGATTCTAGCATCCACAAACAGGTGTATGAGCACACTGGAACCTATTCCCTCTTTTTTTTATAATCTGTCCGTGCAGTAGTATGTGGGCTTTGTCCCTAGATTAAAAAGGGGGCATAAAGGAGGAAAATATTGGTGGAGGGGGTTCAATAGGAAGTTAGAAAGAGAGAATAGCGAGAGGGAAAACAGACATACGTACCAACTATCAGGTAAGGATGAGTCACAAGGCCGGAGAGACGTGAAAAAAGACACGTAAGAAAGATTCCCTAAAGAGTACTGATAGCTACACAGAGACAGACCAATAAAATCATGAGCCAGGCTCGGTGGCTCAACTTATAATCCTGCGCCTTGGTAGGTGAGGTGAGTGTATTGCCTGAGCACCCGGATTCTAGACCCTCCTGGGCTGGCGAGACCTCATCTCTACAATAAAAATCAAAAAATTAGCTGGGTGTGGTAGCGCACGCCTGTAGTTCTAGCTACTTGGAAGGCTGAGGCGGAAAGATCGCTGGAGCCCAGCAGGTCGAGGCTTAGGTGGGCGGGAGCAGCCACTGCACTCCAGTCTGGGTGATAGAGTGAGACTCCAACTCAAATAAAT
>NW_007231587.1:17788-26804 GCF_000164805.1 Carlito syrichta | reverse complement strand
CTTGCAGTTTGGGTTTTTTTTTTTTTTTTAGCCTGCTGCTTAGGAGTTGTTTTTGTCTGATTCAATGCAGGGGTGGGACTTTTTCTCCTGTTTAGCGACGTTACCTTAGGAACCCATGTGGGGGTTGTTTATAGGTGGGCGGGGCAATGGAAATCTCTGCCTGGGGAATAGCCGAGTCAGATTCACTTTTGCAGATCCATTTCTCTCCACTTGTCTGGGTCCCCAAGCTTGAGGTCACGTGCTGAGTGCCTCAGCCAGGGTGGTCCCAGAACTCCAGAGCTCCAAAGCTCCAAAGGTCAGGCGGTGAGCAGCGAGAGTGTCCCTGGGCCCCCCACAGGCTACTTCAGCCAGGAATGGGACCGGTGTCTATGAGGGGCGGGTGCCCAGAGCCTCCCTGAGTGACTGGCAGCTTGGTGCTGGGTCCTTGGCGAGAGATGATGCAGCCAGGGAGGGAGCTGAGACCCGAGACTCCCATGCAGGCGGGAGTTGCGTATGGTGGAACAGCAGCAGCAGGGGGCCGGTATCCGGCCCTGCATGGGACCCAAGTTTCCCGGGCCTCGGACCAGCATGACTGGTGGTGGGCTAGGGGATGGGGAAAGAAAAGTAAGAGTCTTTTTGGGAACTCATGTTTGGAGAATCTCACAAGTCCATCTATGCCATCGCCATCTTCTATAGTTGTTTCTAATCTTCTCTCTCTTCACCTCCTAAGAGGAGGGAGCCTGTAGTTCCAGCTTCTTGGAAGGCTGAGGTGGAAGGATCGCCGGAGGCCAGCAGGTCAAGGCTGTGGTGGCCGGGAGCAGCCACTGCACTCCGGTCTGGGAGACAGAGTGAGACTCCAACAAGGTTACAGAGGAAGAAGGTTGGTGATCTGATCCCAGAGTCTAGTCTCTTCTACACTGTACTGAAATTCACACATGAAACATCTTATAGCAGGAGCCCACAGAAACTGTAGAAGTGGAGTATGTGCTGTGTTTCCAGATCATGGTCCCTTCTCGAGAGGACCGGGAAGGGGTTGGGGGCCAGGAGATGCTGGCGTGCAGTGCACACCAGGTCCACTGGTGTCCTCCTCCTCCCAGCGACCGTCGGACCCACCGTGCCTGCAGCTGCGGCACTCGAACCCCATTAATTTTCTTTTGAATGTTTGATAAAACATTTTTATATGCTTTTTGTTAATTTATCCTTCATTTTCTGCATTACACTCTTTTTTTGTGATTAGCTTTGTTTGTAGTGAAATATTTAATTACTTCCTCATTTCTTTTTGTACATATTCTACAGGTAATTTCTATGTGGTTATAATGAGAATTACATTTGGCATTCTAAAGTTGTAATGCTAATTTTATTTTAGGCCAGCTTAACTTTAATGACATATAAAAATTCTATTTCTTTAGCAGTTCCATCATTACTTCTTTTGGTTGTTAATGTCACAAAAATCTTTATACTTTGTGTGCCCAAAAGTGTATTATTTGAAAAAAAATTAGTTTCTTAAATTATGTAGAAAACAAAATTTGGTGTTACAAGTCAATATTGCAACAATACTACTTTTAAAGCAAACAAGTGCTTTCTAAAAAAGTATTAATATCTTAAATCATGTAGAAAACCAAAAAGTGAGTTACAAACCATTGTTATAATAACACTAGCTTTTATAATTGTCAATGTCCTTAAGCTAACTGAGACTTTTATTTCTACATATAGTTTCAGGTAACTGTCTAGTGTCCTCTTATTTCACCTTGCAAAACTTCTTGAGCATGTCTTGCAAGGCATGAGTAGTAATAATAAAGTCAAAACTTTTGCTAGAATTTCTTAATTTCTTCTGTTCTGAACTTTTGCAGAACTTTGCTGCATGAGGGACACTTGTTTAACAGGGTTTTTTTTGTTTTGTTTTAGCACTTTGAATTCTGATCTCCAAAGTTTTGGATGAGAAACCAGCTAATAATCTCATTGTAATTGACTTACATGAAGAATCATTTCTCTCTTGCTACTTTCAAACTTTTTTTTGTCTTTAAATGTTTGATTACAATATGTCTTGAGGTGTGTCTAATTTTATCTCACTTGGAGTTTGCTGAGCTTCTTGGATATTTACACTCATGTCTTATAGCAAATCTGAAAAGTTTGCATCTATTATTTCTTCACATATTCTCTCTGTCCTTTCTTCTATTTTTGGAACTCCCACAATACATGTTGGTTCATTAGATGATGTCCACAGGTCCTGCAGGCACTGTTTACTTAAAAAAATTATTTTTCTTTTCCTCAGACTTAATATTTTCCATGATCTGATCTTCAAGTTTGCTGATTCTTCCCTCTGTTAAAATTTGCCTTTGACTCTCTCTAGTAGTTTTAATTATTGTACTTTTTAGCTTCAGTGTTTATGATTGGTTTCCTTTTTCCATCTTTTTTTTTAACTTTTTTCATTTAAAAAAAAAAACTTTTTTGATCAACTTTAAGATAATTGTTTTAAAGTCTTTGTATAGTTGGTATGCCACCAAGTCTTTTTCAGGGACCATTTCTGTTTTTTTGTTTTTGTCCTTTGAATAGTCTATACTTTCCTATTTATTTGCATGTCCTGTAATTATTTTTGTTGTTGATGAAAACAGGACATTTCATCCTAACAATGTGGTAACCCTGAGGTTCAGATTTTCTACTGTTCCCAGGGTCTCCTATTTTTTTTTGTTATTGTTTTCTGTTTAAAAAAAAAAATTTTTAGGCTGTCCCTGTACCATGCAGGATCCTGAGGTATAAACTGAAAGCCTTTTCAGTTCATTTCTAAACTTATACCTTACCCTAGGCATATGTGGGTCACTTTCTGGGTTTTTTTGTTTGTTTTTCTTACATGCAGTTGTTTTTGAATGTTCAACATTTTATTTTTATTTTTATTTTTATTTTTTGAGTTAGAGTCTCACTCTTTTGCCCAGACTGGAGTGCAGTCGACCTTCTGGGCTCCAGCGATCCTTCTGCCTCAGCCTTCCAAGTAGCTGGAACTACAGGCGCGTGCTACCACACCTGACTAATTTTTGATTATTGTAGAGATGAGGTCTTGTCAAGTTGCCCAGGTGGATCTCGAACCCTGGGGCTCAGGCAATCCACTCACCTCATCCTCCCAAGGCTTGGGATTATAGACTGAGCCACCGAGCCCGGCTTGTTCAACATTTTAACATCTGGTACACAAAAGGGGAAAAAGAGAAAAATTAGAGGAGGGTAAGAGGGCATGAACACTTTAAATCCCCTGGATGTCACTTCAGCCAGAGAAGGAGGGGCTTACAACTAAAGGAGTTTAGGCTATGTCACTCCAAAATATGCCACTCTGGCATATTGACTACTCTTAGTTAAAGGCACTTAAAACATAGCAGTTGCAAAAAGATCACTCTGATTTTCATGCTGTGTATTTGAAAGGAGATGAAATTACTATGTGAAAGATGCCTTCTCTATACAAGAAAGAAAATAATATTCTTATCATCAAGGATGGCAAGTTGAGGCAGAGAGAATTCTGTACAGATCCTATTAAAATATCACCTATCTCTTAGCCTCCTTCCTAATTTACTTTTTCATAATTTGCTACTCTATCCAATTCACTATATAAGTGTTCAACTCTAATTTTACCTTTAAGTCTTCATTTCCTTAGGAAGGTTCCTGTGTCACATCAAACTTATATTTAATAAAATTGTATGCTTTTCTCCTGTTCATATGTCTTATGTCAATTTAATTCTTGACCTAGTAGAAAAATCCTAAGAGAGCAGAGGTAAAATTTTGCCTTCCCTAAACAACAATGAGGAGCGATGCAACCTTAACTTGCCTCTTTGCCTGCACCTATGTGATTCAAAGCAGCAATTAGTGGTCAGAGCACAGATTTCAAATATTTGAAGAACACGATGCTTTTTGCCCACTCTAGATCCTTTAAGCTCAGTGTAAGTTCTTCCAGGAATATATGCACAACTGCCTAAGATGAGACTGATGGGGGAGATGGGAAGAGAAGCTGCTACTATCCTAAGAGCTGAAATCTATTGAAGGTCAATGGAATTTACCATCCAAGTCTTCCCTTAGAAGTTGCCAGATTTCAATAGAATTCAGTGTTCTATGATCGTTACCATACAGATTCTATAAGTGCAATTCCTATATAGATTGAAAGATAGATTCCTCATACTTTCTATGCTGCCATCCTCTCAGAATTTTCTCAACAATACATTTTCACAAAACCAAAATACTAAATATGTATGAACCCCGGATTCCAAGTTTTAGAAATAAAGGTGGTTAAGAATGTCTCGAAAACTCTAATAGTAAAAGTACATTAACTGTGTTTTAAAGTATCAATAATAACTAGCAACTGATAGGATAATAAGAGTAATAAAATGAACACACATTTTAATGACTAATGCATATTTTCCTGTTTTATGACTGTGAATAGCCCATAACACTTAAGAGTAACAACACTTTTTAAAGAAATCTACACTTTCAATTACATTTTTTCATTATTTTTTTAAAATCAGTATTTATGCTGATTTTAAATACTTGTTTATTTCTGAAATTTCCTTGAAGAATACATGCATTATTGATCACTTCAAGGTTTGAGACTCTACTGGCTCTAAGTTACAACATAAATGATTTTACAGAAGTTTTTATAAGATTAGTAATTTATCAAAACGTTATGTACATCATTTGACTTAACTTTGTTTTATAAAATGTATCATTTTAATTTAATACACTCTGATCTAATCCATGAAATTAAGGAATCCTTGCTTTCCAGGAATGTGTAAACATTTTTTATACTGTTAGTAAAAGGAACTGTGATTGTTAACACTGTTGACCTAATCATAAATTGTAATGTTTCTCCCTTTGGACACATGGGAGAATTGTATCTTCTCTCAGAGTAGGCAGATTGGCTTGATTTGACCAATGAAATACTAATAGTGTCATGTGTCGCTTGCAGTTAAAAACATTTAATTACCATTGCAAACCATTTTAGTGATCACTTTTCATGGGATACAGATACCCATGAATGCCTGTTTCCTACATAAATATGAAGAACAGAGATCCTTACTGATCTTCATGGAGAGTAAAATATTGAACAAAATAAAGCATTCATGTTATACTGTTGAGATTGGAGGGTGTTAGTTACAGCAGCATAACAAAATTATCTTGGAAGATACTAGAGCCTAAAAAGGCAATACTGTTGACCCTTGGACAAGCAGGGGCTGGGATGCTGACTCCCCTCCCAGTCAAAAATTTGTATATAACTGTATAACATTTGACTTTTAAGTAAGAGTCTACTGTTTATTGGAAACCTTATCAATAACATGGTTAATTGACAAATATTCTGGTGTTATATGTTCTATATGCCATATTCTTAGAAGACAGTACCCTAGAGTAAAGGAAATGTCATTCTAATAGGATAAAATCTCCTATAAGTTTTAAAATGTTGAAATCTGCACAAATTATCTTTTATTAAAAATGAGACGTATATATCAATTTATTATTCCTTTTTTCTTTTTCATATGTATTATAGTATCACATATAGTTTGGTATCCTACTTTTTCAGTTACTTCACATTGTAAAATATTTTATACCTATATTTCAAAACTCCTTTTCTGGGAGTGATCCTCTCCTGGCTTTAGAAATAAACCCTGATTCCTGTCTATTTCTCAAAAACATAAAGAGTAATCTTGATTCTCCATAGGTCTTAGGGCCTGGTTTCAAACATTTAACTACATAAATTCTGGCTCCTAAAATCAAGAGTGCTATGAAAATAAGCCCCTTGGTTTGCAAGTTCATACTTTGTGTTAGACAGGATAGAAGAGATGCAGAAAAGACATTTTGAATCCTTGGCTTGGGTACCTCTACTACCATTTAGGGCTGCCAGATAAAATACAGAATGTTCACTGAAAGGAGAACTTCAAATAAGCAATAGATAATTTTTTGTATTAGTATTTCCCATGCATTATTTGATACATACTTATACCAAAAAATGCATTATTTATGTGAAATTCAAATTTATTTGCGTATCCTATATTTTACTTGATCAATATGGCATCTCTATGTACAGCCTCCTCAATTGTATCAGGTGGAAGCAGAGGTGAGTCTCAATGTCTTGGTCATTATGTCCCTCTCTTATCCACATCCAATTTTTTCACTTCCTTGTGGGACCTCAAATAGAGTTCAAGAGTCCTTGGTCCAGGTGAAAAGCAATGATTTCCTGACCTAAGGTTGTTGCAAGGGGGATGGAAATGAAAGAAGCAGGTGAGATATATTTTGGATATAAAATGGAGATAGCAAGGACCCAAAGATGATTCAAACTTCTCGATTCTTGGCATATATGACAGTAGTTGTGCCATCCAAAGTGACAAGAAAATCAAGTTAGGGACAATTTGAAATGTCAGTAGGACGTCAAGTTGGAGATGATTAGCAGGCAGCTGCCCAACACTGTTCTTGCTTCCATGGTTTTGCTTCATAAGAAATTAGTGGTAGACCGCTGAGTATGATGGACTCTAAATCCATCTAATTTGTTTCGAAGTCCATAATTTTATTCTTCTTTGTGGCTGCATGGTACTCCATCATGTATATGTGCCATATTTTCTTAGTCCAGTCCACTTTTGATGGGCAGTGAGGCTGGTTCCCTGTTTTGGCTATGCTGAATAGTGCTGAAATAAACATGCATGTGAAAGCAAAAAACAAATTATTAAGACAATCATAAGAAAAAAAAATATTTACTGTTTATTAAGTGGAAGTGGATCATCATAAAGGTCTTCATACCCTTCACATTGAGTAGGCTGAAGAAGAAGCAGCAGCAGCTTTGGTATTGCTGTCTCAGAAATGACAGAGATGGAAGTGGTAAAGAAGGTGAAAGGGGAGTCAGACACAATGGTGAACTTTTTTATTGACAAATATCTGCGTCAAAGTTGGATCCTTGCAATTCAAACTTATGTTGATAAGGGCCAACTGTACTAATATGCTAACTACGCTCTATCTGGTGAAACAATTTCTGAAACTTAAAACTAATTTTAAATGTCACAAAGATTGTCATATATAATCAAGTGATACATTTTATTTGAATGGTTTCAACTTAGATATTTTTATTCTATATGTGATAGATTAGAGCATCAAATATTTAATTAAATATGAGAAAGTCACTGTATATTTTTAAAATATCTGATCTATGAGAAGTCTCTTTGAGAAGATCATACATACATATGATCCAACACAATCCACCAAAATTAGGCATATTTCTAAAAATCTTTAGCTAATATATTGTACCATATGTTCTATAAACATCTTTCCTATGGTAAGAGATGATTTTTCCTATGGATAGACTTATATTTTGATTGGCTATAGAGGGTACCAATAAGTTTTCAGATTGCTTAAGTGTTAATAGTTCAAATAAAAACAGGTTCTAGAATTTTTCTTAAATGTAGGATGACCATTTACTATTAGTGATATATTGCCAAGTTATTCATGTTACATAGGCACATTTAATAGTACCTTTTTAAATCTCAGAATCACCTGTTTGAATGATAAATTTTATGATCACTCACAAGTTTATTATAGCTAGTGAAATAAATACTGACTCTTGTAAAGATAATTGAAATTAGACATGTAGATCATACAATCTCTGTGAGAATGGGGCATTAACACTTTATCACTAGCACCTGCTAAGGTATCTGGTACTTAATGTGCACTCAAAATGTGTTTAATAAATTCTTGGATGATAAGGGCTAGGTGAGATGTTTAATGTACTAATGTCAGATTTAGGGTACAAAAAAGATTATAATAGACTGAAATCAGTTGATTGAGTTCAAATCATATATAAATAGAAATCCTTAATTGGTTTTCAAAAATTGTCTTTTTAAAACATGACAGATCTTTTTATATGTAAAAACATATGGAAAATTCCAGGACTTCAAAAACATATGGATTTACTTATTCACTGGCTACTTCCAAAAATAAACAATTTTGAGGCACTGAAAGAAAATTGGGTACTATAATTTGTTTTGTAATTTGCATACTATTAAGTTATATTAATCAGGAAGAAAAAATCTTATTCCATTCTGCAGTGAGTGTACCGTGTCTGTTTTAGTGTTTAGCTTAGGGATTTAATGATTTAGAAGAAGAGAGGTTCTGAGATTGTAAGGGATATTTTTAAACCAGCTCAGCATTTGCTAAGGGAATTGAGACTATTTAGCATGGAGAAGAGAATACTTAACAGGTTATAATAATTGATGCAAATATTTGGAATGCTTTAATACATAAAAGAGTGCTCAGATTTCGTCTATCTCCAGAGGGCAGAAATAAGACCAAACTAACTAATAAGTGAAAATTTTGTGGAGATAATTTTCAACTCTGTTAGAAGAATTTGCCAGAAATTAGTACTGTTTAGCACTATAATGAGTTTCTTGAGAAAGTACGGAATGCCATATGGTAGAGATGTCCATCTTTCAGGAATAGAAGTTATTTCTCCCTTGGCAGAAGCAGTTGGACATTTAAGATCTTTAACAACCGTTAGATATCATGTATTTTTAATGTCATTATATCATACTGAGAAATGTGGTTGCATGACTTATGGATGTACTGAAATGATTAAAACAAGAATTAAAACATGTAGGCTATTCAAAACCAGGGCACATTCAATTATATCAAGAAAATAACTATGACAGAATTGTCTATTCTCTAATCTCCAGCAGAATAGCTGGAATGCCAGAACCTCAATTATCTCTTTCTCTGGGAGATTCTTTGGGAGTGGTTCACAAGTTTTTTTTTGAGTACCATTAAACACTCTTCTCATCTGTCACAATGATGATACAACAAAAATGTCACTTCTTCAAAGCTAGTAGAGAACTAGGTGATTCTTTCATTATTTGTCTTGCTTCTTTTGAGAGAGGGAATTTTCCCACAATTTTATGAAAATTTTATTTTTACCAGTATGGAATATCAAGTTTGAAGGGTGACACCATTGTATTTATGTGTTACTCTGAGGGGAAAGAGCATTCTTTCACTTAATTCCCTTTTTTTTTTTTTTTTTTTGAGTTGGAGTCTC
>NW_007231587.1:0-17618 GCF_000164805.1 Carlito syrichta | reverse complement strand
CCTGGCTGATTTTTTGATTTATTGTAGAGATGAGGTCTCGCCAAGTTGCCCAGGCGGGTCTTGAACCCTGGGGCTCAGGCAATCCACTCACCTCAGCCTCCCAAGGCGTGGGATTACAGGCTGAGCCACCGAGCCTGGCTTATTTCCTTTTTTAAAAAATGAAAAATGAATAGGCATAACAGTATCATTGCCTTTATATGTTTTTTTAAAATAAAATTCACAGTTTTATTTTCCAGTTTTTAATTTAACTTGCTCTTTCAGTTTCAAACATTCTTCTTTCATAATACAGAATTAACATGCTTCTTTCAAGGATGGCTTGCAAGGCAATAAGAATAACACTGCATTTGGAAAAAGTATAAAAATTTCCATTTCTGGCCAGGCATGGCAGCTAATGCCCATAATCCAGGACTTTAGGAGGCCAAGGAGGGAGAATTGCTGAGCCCAGGAGTTCTAGGCCAGCCTAGGCAACATAACATGAACTTGTCTACAAAAAAATAAAAACTTAGCTGGGCATGAAGGTGCATTTTTGTAGTTCCAGATACTTGGAAGGCTGAGGCTGAAGGTTCGCCTGAGCCCAGGAGGTCAAGACTGTGGTGGACCTTGATCATGGCACTGCACTGCAAAACATAAGTGACATGGTGAGACCTTCAACTCAAAACAAATAAATAAAATAATAGAAATAAAAACCTCTATTCCCAATGATTTTTTTTTCCCGTCTGCACACTGCTCAAGGACAGGGAAGAAAATATTTTTTTTCATTTGCTTTGACTTTTTATTCTAACTATCCCAACTTGCCTCGTATTCTCCAGAAAATATTTTTAAATCTATTCTGTGAAGATTGCAGATACATGTTGTCTTCTTGGTCCACTCTCCTCCTTCCTCCTCCCAGGTTCTGGTCATGCTCACTGACACATCCACCAAGTGATAGTGAGAGAATAAATAGAAGAGTGGCAGGTGGGATAGTAGCAACAATTGATCCAAGATAAGTCAGTCTCCTTGGAGACTAGTTTGTGATGATGGAAAGAGAAGAAAGAAATGCAACAAGAGAGGCAAGAGGGGGGTTCAAATTCCTAGTTCTAGTTGTTCCGAAGACCTGTTGACAGTCTTGCTACACATAATCTTAAATTCAGGGTTTCTAATTTCTAATTTCATGAGCTAATACATTCTCTGTTATCAAAGCTAGCGTAAATAGAATCTCTGGTCACTAAACACCACCAGATTAATGACTAATATGAAAAACTATGTACTTGGTTAGGCTAATTTCTGTGATCTCAAGTACTAATTAACCTTTAATTATGAATTTGACTAAAATCCTTACTTGCATTTTGTTATAGTTTGTTTGAATATTTTTTTTCTTGGACACGTATTTTGAGCTCCAGATCAAGATTCCCACTTTCCTTCTAGCAGAAAGATTTAACACCAGCACTACACAGGTTAAGAGGAGCCCTAGAACTAAGGCTGTGTCTCATTGTCTCCATAAGTAACTTTTTTTTGGGGGAGGGGGGTTGGAGTCTCACTCTGTTGCACAGGCTGGAGTGCAGTGGCATGGTCCTGGCCACCACAGCCTCGCCCTGCTGGGCTGCAGCGATCCTCCTGCCTCAGTAACTTTTAACACTCGTCTTGACCATTTTTAAACCTTAGAACTGGTGGGGTGTTGGAAAAAAGAAGTCAAAAGATCAACAATGTTTCCAATGGCTCTTGGTATGATATCAGCAACAAACGAGAGAAATCCGTATTGATGATGGCATTTACAAAGACAGGCATATTATAAGGTCCTGCCTATATAAGTCAAAAGAGGAAACAGTATGAAAGCCACTGCATCTAAAGACGATCTTATTATTTGTAATTTTTGTCCAAAGTAGGCTGGAAGTACTTGGGAACGTAGGTACCCTCCAGGGGCAGCCTCTAACCAATAAATATCAAATGCAGGGATATAAATACCCCAGCCTCCTTGCCTCTGATCAATAGCACTTTGAGGTATGTCTGTCCTCAATGGTTTCTAGAGCTCCTTTGCAGGTTTGAGCCAGAGTCATCTCCTTGCCTGATTTCCTTCTCTTTCCTACTCCATTCACCACTGGATTTCCATGGAATCGCATCCTTTTAAATCACTTTCACACATATCCTGACTTCAAGGACTTCTGGAAATCTTAAACTAACACATATACTACTGACTTGAGAAGTAATATTCCAAGCCTGGGATTTTTGTCCACATAAAAAGAACCTCACTCTAGAAAGGACCACACATTATTCAAATTTTAATACAGGAAAAAATTGTCCATTTTCTCTATAATCTTACCTCCATGTTTATTCTAATTTAGTAGTACAAATAATTTTCTCCTGAGTTCTTGACTAGTAGCCAGATATGGCTCATATTATCATTTAACACTACGTATCATGTGTGTATTTTGCACACATGCACATATCACTTCCTATTTTATAGTGCACACTAACTATCCATAATAATAAACAATGATTATTAAGTGTTTCTCATCCAGAATAAAGGTAACAATGACATTATCTTAGCAGTACAAAAGACAGAGATTGTCTTTTTTTTTTTGAGTTTGAGTCTCACTCTGTCACCCAGACTGGAGTGCAGTGGCCGCTCCTGACCACTGCAGCCTCGACCTGCTGAGCTCACTGACATATCCACCAAGTGATAGTGAGGGAATAGAAGAGTGGCAGGTGGGATAGTAGCAACAATCCTGCCTCAGCCTTCCAAGTAGCTGGAACTACAGGCACACGCTACCACGCCCGGTTAATTTTTTATTTTTGTTGTGGAGGTGAGGTCTCGCCAACTTGCCCAGGCGGGTCTCAAACCCATGGGCTCAGGCAATATACTCACCTCGCCCTCCCAAAGCGCTGGGATTACAGGCTGAGCCACCGAGCCCGGTCGAGATTGTCTTATGAGTAAGAACATTCCCTCAACCTAGTCTTTCATAAAAAGTACTTACATACATTCACGATATAAAATTACAAAGCTGAGGTCAGAGATCAAGTCCATCTAAAACTAAAATTGTGACAAAAAGGACAATATAGTTGATTCTTTTATTCATTTCTTTATTTCTCCTTTTGTACAATTTGGAAATTTTTTTGGAATTTATATTTTAGGTTTATTCAAAAGATTCTTCTACCAAAAGAAAATTAGTGGATCATGAAACTAAAATAGCTGCTTGTATTTTATGATTTTAATAATACTCTTTACCAAAACCTAAATAAGATATTGTACAGAAGCTGTTGGAACTCACTTGGTTACCTTCTCTTTCCTCAGTCACTGCAAGGATCCCTCACCTGCTGTAAGTGTTCTAACAGCTAATGCCTTGCAGCTGTTCTCGTCTCAAATTGCCCTTCCCCACACAGGGGCCACCTGGCCTGGGCAGAGTTGCCAGCGTTAGCAAATAAAAATGCAAGATATAATTAGATGTGAATTCCAGATATATAACATACACTTTTGTTAGTATAAATATATTTCATGCAATATTTGTGACATACTTATACCATAAAATTATTCATTGTTTACCTAAAATTCAAATTTAACCTGAGGTCCTGTATTTTATCTGGCAGTCCTGTGCCTGAGAAGTTATCTCGTTTTTCTCTTTTATTATCTCTTTCCTTTTTCATCCCTCCCCTCCAGCTAGACTAACAAACACCGGAGAATAAAAAGCAAGCCCATTTGTCTTAGATGGGATCGTGCTTGAGAAATCCATGTAACCATGCTGAATAGTCTTTACTGAGACTTCCTTTTTGCTTAACTTTATTTCCCCATCTGTACTAGGTAAAGTTCTCCAGAGAAACAGAACCAATAGAATGCATGAAGATATATGAAAATTGATTAAGCATATATATTTTTAATTATTTGTTTTTTATTAACTCAATTTGTGCAATGAACCTTTGTTTCTTTTTTCTTTGAGTTGGAGTCTCACTCTGTTGCCTAGGGTGGAGTGCAGTGCCACATTCATGGCCCCCCGCAGCCTCGACCTGCTGGACTTGGGCAATCCTTCCACTGTAGCTTTCCAAGTAGCTTGAACTACAGGTGTGCGCCACCACATCCGGCTAACTTTTTTATTTATTGTAGAGAAGAAGTCTGGCCAAGTTGCCCAGACTGATCTCCAACCCTTGAGTTCAGGTAATGCTCTCACCTTCGCCTCCCAGCGTGCCAGGATTACAGACGTGAGCCACTGTGCCCGGCAAATATATTTCTTATGAGAGATTGACTCATGCTATTATGGAGACTGAGAAATCCTATGATCTGCTTTCCTGAATTTATTTCCCCTGAGAGTATGCCGCAATAATTAATGTACTTTTACAAGAATCCAAATCTCAGGGTCTACGTTTAGAAAGTCAAACCTAATCAGCTGATACCAGAAGTAGTCCTAGGAAGTTAACTCAATGGAAAGTATTCTGGAGATGAAATATAAACCGACCAGAAAATGAGAATAGCATCTCTACTGGTAGGTAGAGTATTGATTGACTCTGGCATGCTATAGGATTGTAATTGCTGACTTTCACTTTTAGTGAAGGGATATCGAGGAAGGAAAAGGAAAGAGGTGGAAAGAGATGGAAAGAGAAGTACGATGTACGATGTGTAACATTTAAAATATACTAGAAAATGTACTAAGAAAACTGTGACGTTATGTTACTAATAATGTGTCATTGATGCATTGAAAATTAAAAATAACCAATTCCATTTTTAATCTGTAATTAAGGTTTATTAATCACGATTTAAACTAAAAATGTAACAACCAGGGGGCCTTTTTACCAGTATATAAAGGGGGAATTCATCTTATGTAGCCAGAAGATATGCAGAGCTGAAAACAAGGCATATGAACACATTGTAAAAGTGGCAAGCTTTAAAAAGACTGAGTTCACAGCCTAGCAAATCTATGTCAAAATCAGGGCATTATTTGGGAAGTTATGAAACCTTGAAATTTGAGATGAGACTATCTTGGGATCCTTGATTCTAAAGATTCCCTGGAATATTCTAGGCCAGCAAAAGTGGCTCATTCTCCCTTGTTAGGAAATAGATGCCCAGTCCTACCTTGCTTGAAGGCTAAGCACAGGCTTCAATTGTGGCAGGTGTCTGCCCTTCTCAAGTTCAGGAGTAAGACCATGCCGTCTTCAACAAAGAAATGCATACTTCTTGAAAAATATATCTTGTCCTGCTAGTGACCCTTGCTAAAAATTGAACCTAATAGATGTTCGGAAGGCTCAAGTCTTCCCCAGTGGAAAATATTTATGCCTTACCAGTTTCTAGAACTCAGCTGGTACTCTAAACACAAACTTATTGACTAACGGAAAAGTCTACAGTACTATGACAAGCGTATATGTTGGTGATTTCTCCAATCCTTCCCCAAGCAAACCTATAGTCACATGTATGGTGTCTCTCTATAAGGGAAAGACGAATATCTAGGTTTTTCAAGGAATATTGGGCATGAGATCTGCATTAATGTTAATGCAGAGATTCAAAGCATCTTCATAATAACCCTGTTAGTGTCCTTTATTAGCTAGAGAGCAGACAACAAAGAATGGCCTGTATATATATCATAGTTTGTCCCCTGAAGCAAGGTAAAAAAGTACAGACCCCCACAGTTGTCATTGTTCCAGTACAAAATAGGAAAGTTGAACAGACATTCTTAGTAGTTGATAGATCACCTACATCTGTTCCTTGACCTATAGAGTAATAACTATGGTAGTAGCAAAGGACAAATAGAAATCTCTGAAGCTGATTTATATGTGTATATATGTGTATGTGTGTGTATATATATACACACACACACACAAGTAATAAGTAATATCTTCTATAAACAGGAGAGATCACTGCCATCTTAAAAGACTTAAAGATTCAAATAGTATAGTACTTATCATATCCCTATTTAACTAATCTTAATTCAGCAGTTTAGCTTGACAAAATGGTCTGTGATTCCAGAAGTGGTATCTGCTTCATAGTAGGTTAAGACAACCTCTGGTATGCAGTGTAGAACTCTTGACAAGGAGAATGTACTCTTTTCAGTTGCCATCAGGAAGGAGAACAGGAGTTATATTCACCTGGATAGGCAGCCCTGTCATAGTTCAGCCCAATAACAACGGGGCAATCTATACATTCTGGATATATTATATTTATTTACTATGTTGATGACAGTATAATACTCATAATTAATAATAAAAAATTGCTAAGTACTCTGGATGCTTCGGTAAGATACATGTGCTCTAGTGAGAAGGAGAAAAACCTTCAGAAGTCAGAGACCTGTTATACTGGAAAATATTATGAATTCTCAGAGTTTAAAGTGTATTGAGGTATCCACTCCAAAATACCTTATAACTCCAACTTTCTATCAGGAAAAAAGCATGACTGAGAAACCTTTTTTTAGGGCTGGAAACAGCATACTGGGCTTCACTTGGGGTTACTTCTTGGACCCATTTACCAGGTAACTTGAAAGTCTGCTAAGTTTGAGTGAGCCCATAGGCAACACAAAAAATGACTCTGCTGCAGGTTCAAGATGCAGTATAAGAAGCCCTGTTATCATTTAAATCATACAGTTTAGCAGATCCTGTGCTAACAGAGTTATCCATATTTAGTAAAAATGGGTGAGCGTCTGGCAAAGAACAATAGCAGCGGCACAACACAGACCACTAAGACTCTGGAGCAAGGCCATGACATCTTCAGCAGACAACAGTACACAATTGGAAAAAGAGATTTTGAGCTTCTACAGGGTCCTTCTAGAAACAGGATCTCTGATCATGGTACTTCAAGTGCCCATGTACCCATAATGACTCAAACTTAGCTGTCATGGCCTTCAAATAATAAGTTTGGCCAACTTTATTAGTAAACAATTATAAAATGGAAGTATTACTTCTTGAATTATGCCTAAGGGCAAAACAAAGATACAAAAAGCAAATCAAGCTACATAAGCAATTGGTCTAAAGCCCCATGTTATTTATCACTTTTGTACCAGTATCTCTAATTCAACCAATGTCAATGTTATGTATGTGCCACTTACGGTAAGCAGATGGAAGAGAAAAAAACCCTGCTTGATCACTCATTGGTATCAGCTTGTCAATGTGCTGAAGTAAAATATAGATTCCTACTACACTACATTTCAGATGATTCTGAAAGAGAATGGTGAGGAGAACATCTTTCAATGGGTCAAGCTTTGAGCAATGCATTTGATCATTCTCTTAGCCTAAAAAGAAGAGTGGTCCATAGCGAGGATATGCATTAACTCATTGGCAGTAGGAACACATTAGCTACATAGTTAAGAGCTTCATATCAGTCAGGATTAAAATGTAGAAGACAGAACATGTACAAGTAATTTGTACAGAAAATTTTTAATAAAAATATTTGCTTGTAATGGATTAACTACTAAGGAGTACAATTAAACGCTGTAGAATAGAGGATTCAAAGATACAAAAAGAAGCCATATCTCTAGGATTGGGTTAGAGCATCCAAACATAGAACCAACTTGGAAGGGTTAGGGTTAGGTTTAGGACTGGAAGAATGCACTACAGAGAGGCTGGGATTTGGACTTCATTGCAAAGGATGTGACTGAGACTATTACATGGGACAGGAATTCTCGGAGGTGCCATAGAAGAAACTGTCCACTGGAAAGCTAATGAAACTCAATTGAAAATTGGCTAATTCGCCAAGCTGTTGCTGAAATTTGCTAGCAAGGTGCTCTCAGGAACGCTGGCAGGACTTCCTGGGATTCTACCCTCGGGGCTGCTAATAATGCAGACTGGAAAGCTGTCTATAACTGGCAACATTCAGTGAGTGAGTGACATTGGGACGGAATCACTGGGTTTCTTACATGCTGCTGGCCATTATGAGGCACAGTGTCAAAAAAGGAAGAGAGAACACCAGAAGCAGGAGACAAAAATCCTTCCTCCTAACATGTCTCTGAAATGTTCTCCACTGTCAGAGACTAATATTTAGCCCGTTAGCAAAGGAGAAGTATTTACAGTGTCCAGGTTGAGTACCACAAAGAAAGAGAAAGATGGGTATATTTTGAGCTATGATGTAATAAATTGATAACTGAAAAAAATCTAGAAGGAGTAAAATTGGAAGATTGGAAACAAAGATATCTGGGGGAAAGTTATATGTTATTTTAACTATGAAAGGAGGCACAAAGTGTGAGGATCTTTTAAATCAAAGATGAATGCTTGCCAGAGAACTGCCACTGGAGAAGGTGCACAAGACAACCAACTAGTCAAAATGGCATGCCAGCTCCTGTACTTAGACACCATAGTGCTTGTGCAGTGGTTCATGGGTGAAGCAGTCATAGAGGCTGGGAAGTCGACTATCTATGAGGCCAATTGCATGGACACTCTTACCAAGGATGATCAATCAATAGCCACTGATAAATGCGCAACCATTCAGTAACAAAGACCAGTGCTGAGTCCTTGATATGAAACCATTGCTTCAGGACACAAACCAGTCATTTGATGGCATGTGGATTACATCAAATAATTTCAACTCCTAAGCAAGTTTGACACAAATTCCAGATATGAGTTTCTTTTTCTTTTTTGTCTATTATACAGAATTCCATAGTAATATCACCTTAGAACTAGAGACCTAATTTGTGGAAAATAAATGGGGAAAGAGGAACATGATTATGGGACCAACTGATCTTGACATATACTGTACCATTCAGAAACTGCTGGCTTCACAGGACATTGGAAGGGCCTCTTAAATGTGTCACTTGGAAAAGACTGAGGTACCATTATACAAGATGTGGTATACATCGTAAGCCACTGGCCATCATATAGCATTGGGTCTCTGATAGTTAAACACATAGGTCCAGGAACCAAGGGTTCGAAGTTGATATAGTCCCAGTCACCATCGCTCCCTGTGTACCACTCAGGGAACAGTGCATTCTTGGTGATATTTTAGACACTGAGACAACCGGTCTTACTCTAAGATATGTTGATGTTTTACTAGGAGCATAGTAAGTGTTTCACTGATATATAGTTATGATTGCTGTTTATATGAGCTCCTCATGTCATTAGACCAGCAAACTACTAGGCGGAATTGACCAAACATTTAAGAGAATGTACAATCACTGCTATATAATGGAGAAAGCAAGGGATATAGTCAGCACTCTGGTGATCTACTGGGGCATCTATCTGTGCTTGCATGACTTTTTAACAAACTATTTGTTTTGAGATGAGTGTTGACTTCCAGAAGAGTTCCAAGGATACTATAAAAAGTTTCTGTATCCATTTCACATTAACTTCCTCTAATATTACCATCTTACATACATGATACAATTATCAAAACTAAGTAATTAACATAGGTACAGTATTATCAACTGAATTGCAAACTTTAATTGAATTTTACTATGTTTTCTTTGGATTTTTACTAGTTTGTCCTTTTTCTGCTTCGGGATCCAATACAAGACCCCACATTGCATTTCATCTTTATAGTTCCTTATTCTCCTCCTTACTGTGACAGTTCTTCATTGCTTCAATGAACTTGACACTTTTGAAGAGGAGTGGTCAGGTATTTTGTAGAGTGTCTCTCATTTGGAGTTATCTGATAATCTCCTTGAGTTTGTGGATTTGGGAGAAGAATACCACAGAGGTGATGTGACCTCATTGTAACATGTTAGAGAGCACATGATATCCATTGTCTTATCACTGGTGCCATAAATTTGATCATTTGTTTCACATGATGTCTGACAGAATTCTCTACTGCAAAATTATTTTTTTAATGTTTCCAGATTATTCATTAGACATGCATTACTAGGTTTTGTCCATGCTCAAGAGGAGGAGAATTAAGCTCCATTTCCTGGAGAGAGAAGAATTGAGAATTGGTGAACATATGTTAAAACCACCATGGTAACTAATGAATAGTTAGAGGGAGTAAATTTGAGGCGATATAAATATTGTTTTTCCTTTAACTTTCAGTCAGTAATTTTAATTTTCATCATTTCGTTTTGCCTGCAGCAATTATACTGTGGTGTCCTTTTATGGTGATTTTCTATTTTTCTTACAAATTTTTTTATTTATGGGAATGACTCTTCAAGTAAGAATTACCCTATTCCCCATTTATTTTTTATTTTCTCATTTTAAATATCAGTATAGACTCATTTATATCTGATATTTGGATTATAATGCACCCTTATCATTATTTATTTTGTTGCTCAAATTGTTCCTGCTTTGGTCAATGGGAGCTTTTACAAGCCAGCTTCTGTATCCTTCTACCTTCATTTTTACTTTCTTAAACTTTATTACATTCTGTCAGTCCTTTTTTTAACTGTGAATGGCAACAACAGCAACCACAGCCTCATGAAGTCATGGGAAATAGGAGATCAAATCTCTTAGTCACCCCACTCGTCAAGCCATTCAAAGGAAGTGCCTGTTTGGCAGTAGAGAAATCTAGTAGCATTGGTGGAGCGAGGTGAAGCCTCAGGACTAACCGCAGACCAACAGGGACCAACTGGTGGCTGTTTTGGTGCTATAAATCTTCTTATAAATGTTCCATAGAACTGTGAACAAGTAGAATGACTGAATAAAGTAAACTTAATTTGAAAAGAAAGTGAATCTGAGTCACGCAAGGGGTAGTATTTATGGATGCTGGTATTACACAATTACGGCCTCTTCACTGCCACCCTGCTGCCACCTTCTCCCTGATTTCACCAGCTGCATTGAGTGTTGGTTCCTGATGGTCCACAAATACACTCTACTCTGGAGTATTCTCTCAGTTGAATAATAACTTCCTCATCCAGAGACTAGATAGCTGCTCACCAACCAGCAACCAGTGACAAAATGACATGAGAATACAAACCACTGGCCTCCATGCCTCATGGTGGGACAAAATCAGTGGTCTAGTTCGTGTCCCGGATTTCTCTGGAGAATAAGACTAAGCTACACTTCAGCTGAGAACATGCCCTTGTTTATTTCTTTCCTCCTGCCCTATTTTGTTTCTCTCACTTTTCTTCTCCTAAGATCATGCTTTAATAAAGCACCTAATAAGAATTTTTGCCTTAAATCTAAGGAACTGACCAAAAATAGATAGAAAGAATAATAATGCCTGTATAGTGAATATTCTGTCTTAAAATCTTAAATATTAATCATAATTCTGGCAAAGGCCATCCTTATTTAAATTCACCCTTTGTCCTTTTTCTTCATCTAATCTATGTACCTATCATTTTTGTCTTACCTCCATTGGTTTGTCATTCCTTGTCACTTCTCTTTATCCCTACCAAAATTGATTCATATCTTTCACCAAGTGGACCAAATACCTAATGTCTATCTTTCTATTCCTTTATTTCTAAAGCTTTACTCACAGAATTATTTCCTCCATAAAATTAACCATCAAATAATCTTATTATTCTTCATTGCATGACTATGGTGAGATCAAATCATTGATTGAATGCCTACCAAGAGCCAGTATTCTAGACGCTTCACCTAAACTATAACATTTAATTAGCATACAGTCATGTTAACACTATCTTTGTACAGATAGTTAGTGTTCCTGAAGTTTCTAGAGAGTTTGCACAACTCCTCAATGTAAGAAGTGAGTTTATGTTCAGTTCTATTGAACCTAAGGTCATTTTTTGTTTCTCGTTCGGTACTCATACATTATTTAATTCGTCATATGAAAGCACAGAAAATCCAATATTTATCATACTACGTAGCCCCTTCAATTACCACTTCCCATCTGTGTTTTCAAAACTCTCATATGCCAGGTTTTTTGCACTTGGTGTTTTCTTTTTTCTTTTTTTGAGTTGGAGTCTCACTCTGTTGCCCAGACCTGCTGGGCTCCGGCGATCCTTCCGCCTCAGCCTTCCTATTAGCCGGAATTACAGGCACGCGCTACCACGCCCAGCTGATTTTTTGTTTTATTGTAGAGATGAGGTCTCGCTGCCCAGGCGGGTCTTGAACCCGCGGGCTCAAGCAATCCACTCACCTCAGCCTCCCAAAGGCGCGGGATTACAGGCTGATCCACCGAGCCCAGCTGCACTTGGTGTTTTCAATTCTTCACCTAATTATTGAGAGTCACTGCTGCTTCTTCTGAGAAACTTGCCTCCTTTAAGATGGTCTCAGGCCGGTGTAGCTGCTCCATATTCTATACTCTACAAATCTTTCATCCAAGATTTTCTTATAATATATACTATTTTGATTATAATTTATCTTTTTTATTTATGTTTATCCTCCAAACTATAAGCATATTAAGACAACCACAAGCTGAGTGTAGTAGCTTAAGCCTGTAATCCCAGATCTTTGGGAGGCAGAGGCGAGAGGATTGTCTGAGCTCAGTGGTTTGAGGCCAGCTTGAGCAATATGATGAGACCTCAGCTCTACGATAAATCAAAAAAATTAGCTGGATGTGGTGGCATATGCCCGTGGTTCCAGCTACTTGGAAGGCTGAGATGGAAGGATCACCTGAGCCCAGTAGGTTGAGGCTGTGGTGGCCGTGAACATGCCTCTGCACTCCAGCCTGGACAACAGAGTGAGACACAACTCAAAAAATAATAATAAAAAAATCATTTTCATGAAAAATGTTTATGTACATTTGTATTTTTCACTTCTAAAATGAGCAAATAATATACATATATTTAATTTCTCAGTTTTAATTCCAACTAACAAAAGCATATTTAGAACATCAACAATTCAGACCACAAAAAGGCTCCTGAGAACAAAAAGTTAAGAACTACTTACTGGTTTAGGTCAGTCACCAAATTTTTAAACAGGTAATAATAGTGAAAAAGAATAAGCAGTCTAATTCTTAGTACAATAATATTTTTTATGTAAAATTATATCACTCAATATGTATGCATATACATACCAATTACATCCTGAAGTGTTTCAGTAACTTTAATTTTAATCTAACACTTGAAACTAAAAAGTATGTAACATTTATGATCATATTGTAGATATACCATTATATTAGTAGAGTTATAAAATATTTTTGGAAAAATAGAAGTTCCTTTCTTGTTAAAGAAAACTGCATTTTAATTTTTTTAAAATCTGTATTTATTTTGAAATATTTATATGATATTTGAAGAATAACAGAATTATACATTACCATCCATTGTAGTTTTAAAATTTTAAAAATTTTATTGTTTGGCTTTTTTTCCAGTTAAATATATGTGAACAAATTTATGAGTCATTATAGGTTATCAGAGTTTATACAATATCTATAATATAGCTTCATAAAGAATTTTGGAATAAAAAATCAAAGATAATTATACTCTCAGCAATATTCATATAATCAGCATTATTTTATACATCCAAAATTCTAACTCAAAGTTTGCTTATAGCATCTGTGTGAATGCATTGCTCTGTATTTAAAATCAGACTATAAACCTATCAAGAAGTAACAAGCAACAACTAATGGCTACTTTTACTTTAAATTTACCTTATTTTTTATTAGAGAATAAAATAACTTGAATAATCACAATGCAGGATAAACAAATGCTAGACTTCTCTCCTCTATATTTTGGTTTTGTTTTTAAAGGAAATTCTTTGCTTGAGCCACAGGAAATGAGTACATTGTAAATGAACTAATGAGGAAAAAGTTTTGCTACTGACATAGTCACCCAAAAATGAGAATAATTTATTGCCTAATTCTTATCAGATTGTTAAGTGTTTTAAAGTTTTAAAGCACTTAAATATGAATACTAGAAATTGTGGTTAATTTAACATAGTAATAAATATGTGTAAATAAGTTTAATGGTGATAATAGGTTTAATAAAACAGTAATGACTGAATCCTGCCCCAAATAAGCAAACCTGCCACCCATAGCCCCTCGAGGGGTTCATGCACAGAGGATCAAGACTAAAATAGCATTTTATTATTTTATTGAGCTTAGTCCAAAATTTCATTTAGATTTTGGACAAGTTGTACTGGACTCCATTTAAAAAACTATTTTGAAATAATTAGGGTTGTAATTACTGCTCTATTTTTCTAGAACTTTCAAAACCAGTGTGCACATTTACCTCTCACCAGTCTGATGAGAGGAATATTGTACACTAGCTTTGCATCAGGTAGGGGCAAGGTAAAAGGAATGAGGAGGTAGGGGAAAAAGACTAAAAGAGATAATTTGTCTTGGTACTCCCATTCAAATGTTTATCATAGTCCAGGCTAGCAACCTAAATCCAGTGCCAAATTGACAAGAAAAGGCAGAAGGAGTAAGTAACATCCTATTTCTATAGTCTTTACAGAGGGAAGAGATTTAGAGCACTATCATAACTAATCATATAAATGACTGCTGACATTAGAGTTTAGTTATGTGGTTTTCTGCATCTATTTGATTCTTTGATTCTGCTGAATCCTTGATCTCAAATTCTAGCCTCCTGACCTGAGACAATATATTACTGTTGTTTAAAGTCATGCAATTTCTGACACTTTGTTACAGAAGCCCTAGCAAACTAATACAAGTACTTTTAAACTTGTTGATTGACTTATCTGTTTGGTTTTTTTAAATCATCCAATGAACACTCACAAAAATATCAACCATTTTATTCAACATCAAAATATCAAATATTTAATAGCAAAGTTTAATTCTAGTTTATACTACTGGTCCATTGAAGATTATCTAGAATTGATCTATCTCACCTATTCCCATTCAGTGACACAGAAGGTAACTATCTATAATGTGAACAGTTTGCTATAACAGGGAGAAATATGGCAAATCATGCACTGGCTCTGGAAGTGACACATAACTTACCATTATCCAATGACTATCACATGGCCTCATTTAGTTTTAAGTGGCAGAAAAAAATCCTGCCATATGTTCAAAAGGAGAAGAACCAAAACACATATGGACAGTTGAATAATTGACAAGTCACTCCAAATCTAATATATAATTAAGAGCATATATCACCACAGCCTTGCTTTAAAACATTGCCATTGCCCCCAATAGTTCTCTTTATCACATTAGCAGTTAATCCCTTCTTTCACCTTCCCTTTCTTGGCTAAAGTGACTATGATTTGCTGTCTATGTCCGTAAGATTATCTTTTTTGGGCATTACACTTAAATGAGGGCACACAAAATGTAGGATAACTTAAAATAACTTTATATCAGCCGGGCTCGGTGGCTCAGCCTGTAATCCCGCGCCTTTGGGAAGCTGAGGTGAGTGGATTGCCTGAGCCCGCAGGTTCGCGACCCGCCTGGGCAGTGAGACCTCATCTCTACAATAAATCAAAAAATCAGCCGGGCATGGTAGCGCATGCCTGTAATTCCGGCTACTCGGAAGGCTGAGGTGGAAGGATCGCTGGAGCCCAGCAAGCGAGGCTGCAGTGGCCAAGAGTGGCCACTGCACTCTAGTCTGGACGACAGAGTGAGACTCCAACTCAAAAAAATAAATAAAAAATAATTTTATATCTTTTAACATAAATTTTTAAATATTTATACAATTTGCTGTAATTTCCACTTCTCATCTGTTGTGCTATTGTTAGCATAAATTTTATTTCTATAGTTGTTATAAACCTCAATCTATATTTAAGTTTTCCTTTTTTGCTTTTAAGCCTCAATGGTCTTTTAAAGATTTTTTTAGCATGGGAAAACCAAGTCTTTTGTCAAAAATGTCTAAAAAGTTATTATGATTTGAAATAAGAACATATACAACTCAATTGTAAAAGTGGATAAAAGACTTGAGCAAAGACTTACAAAGGAGAAATCACTAAAACACTTTACAAAAGAAGAGAGTACCAATGGCTAGTAAGCATATAAGATGCTAGCAATCATTAACAGGGCAATTAAATTAAAATTAAAATGATTACTTATTTTTTAAAAGGGATGAGAAATCTAAGTGTTGGCAAGGATGTAGAGAAACTGAAACTCTATGGGAAAATCTTATAAAGTTGTACATATCTACCGCACCTCCTAACAATTCTACAATTCTATATCTAAACATTTCTTCTTCCCCATAAAAATATATGTATACACACAGACACGCACAAACCCTTGAACACAAATGTTCAGAGTTACATTTTATTATAATGGCCAATAATTTTGAAATAACTTCAATTACATCAATAGGTAAACAAACAACAAATTGTGGCATATACATCTAAGGATTACATCTTACCAATACAAAGAAATAAATTATTGATATATATAACAATGTGGATAAATCTTTAAAAGATTATAATGCACTAAAGAAGCCAGACAAAAAAGATCATATACTATGTGGATTCATTTATAAAAGATCCTAATATAGACAAAACACATCTTAAGTGAAATAAATCAGCTCAGTAGCTGCCTAAGGTGATGTAATGTTCTACATTTTGACTGCATGATGGTTATATGGTTAAATATATTTGTCAAAACTCATTGTTCTGTATGAGCTCATGTGAATGCCTTTCATTATACATAAAATATACTTCTGGCAAGATGGCGACGGCATAGGTGAACTGGTGAGATTCTCTGAACTTGAGTTCCCAAAAAGGCTATCACTTCTCTTCCCCCATCCCCCAGTCCACTACCAACCATGCTGATGCCAGGCCCAGGAACTTCGGTCCCACACAAGGCCAGATATTGCACCCCCCACCACTGCTGCTGTTCTACTGTGTGTGGAAGTCTCCGGTCCCAGCCCCTTCCAGATCCCTCCCCGGCTGCATTGTCTCCAGCCCGGCACCCGGCACCAAGCTGCCAGTCACACAGGGAGGCTCTGGGTGCCCGCCCCTCAGAGACACCGGTCCCAATCCTGGCTGAAGTACCCTGTGGGGGGCCCAGAGTCACTCATGCTGCCCACTGCCTGCCTTTGGAGCTTTGGAGCTCTGGAACTCCAGGCCCACCCTGGCTGAGGCACTCAGTGTGAGACTCCAAGCTGGGGGACCCAGACAAGTGGAGAAAAACAGATCTGCTTAAACTACCTTGCTATTCTCTAGTCAGAGACTGCCATTGCCCTGCCCACCTATCAACAAACTTTACCTCAGTTCCAAAGGCAAAAGCGCAAAACAGGAGACAAAGCCCCACCCCTATGCTGCAATGAAAAACAAAAGGGAGAGGCCAGAATCGGAGTAGAGAAGTGACTCTACTCTGATCGCTTATTTTGACTTATGATTTTATCACTGAAACTGTTGGTTTAGATCACGTTTGGTGTTTACCTTCTGACTTATACTGTTTCTTGATTTTATTGGCTTGTCTCTGTGTAGCTATCAGAACTCTTTAGGGAGTCTTTCTTACCTGTCTTTCTTCACTTCTTCCCGGCCCTGTGTCTCTTTCTCACCTGATAGTTGGTATGTATATCTGTTTTCCCTCTCACACTTCTCACTTTCGCTTATTTTGACTTATGATTTTATCATTGAAGCTGTTGGTTTAGATCATGTCTGTTGTTTACCTTCTGACTTACACTATTTCTCGATTTTATTGGCCTGTCTCTGTGTAGCTATCAGTACTCCTTAGGGAAACTTTCTTACGTGTCTTTCTTCACTTCTTCCCGGCCCTGTGTCTCTTTCTCACCTGATAGTTGGTATGTATATCTGTTTTCCCTCTCGCACTTCTCTCTTTCTAACTCCCTATTGACCCCCCATTCCTAGGTTATTTTCCTCTTTTATACACTCCCTTTTAAAATCTAGAGACCAAGACTACATACTGCTGAATAGACAGACTGTAAAGCAGAGGAAAAAGTGAACAAAGCCAGAAGACCCTCATAAGGAAGAACAGGTCATTG
>NW_007231586.1:258205-283115 GCF_000164805.1 Carlito syrichta | reverse complement strand
TCTCCCTTGCAGAGGGCTTCAGACACCGGGTTGCCAGGTCGCCATCTTGCCCCGCCCCCGAGAAATGATTAATACCCTTGGTTGACTCTGAGAAATGTCTTGGTTAGCACAACGCATTGTATACTGACTCTACTGGTGAGTAAACCAAAACTCACAGGAACTGAGTCATTCAATCACATCAGCTATGCATGTGCAGCAGTAATTTAAACCACATATAATATTAGCTCTAATCTACATAGCATTTCAGGTAATGTCTGAACAAAAGTTAATCAGACATTTAATCTATGACAAAGAACATCTAGCTCAATATCATAATTTGGTACATTTAAAAAAATGACGTTTTAATGATAAGAAAAGTTTTGACAGTGGCAGGATGCTGCCAAGGGAAGGAAGTGAGGCCACATAACATCAACAGAGTGAACCTGATCTCAAACCAGGCAAAGCAGGGACCAAAGGGAGGCCAAACTTTGCCTGTACAATGGTCACTTATCTACCTAAGCCTAAATTGTACCCTACATCTTTAAATAAAATAAGATAATTAAGTTTTATAGTTTGATAGCATATCAAATACATTCTATAAGCATTAAATAAATTATCTAAACGATGGCAGGTAACTAAGCATTGAACATTTTACATTATTTCTCTATGGGTTAAATTATAAAATTTGGTACTATTATCATATACAATAAATCTTCCCATTAAAACCATGTTAAAATTATAACCACTTAATGAGAATAAATTTTTAGCTGACAGTTGTTAGAGATGCATTAAATGTATTTGCACTTGACCGCTGAAGATAGCCATGGGTTCTTAACTACTAGTAAATAATTTGATAGTCTTATCATTCGTTGCCCTGCAATGATATTTGTTGAATATACTAACCTTTTACCCGAAACTTTTATTTTTGTCACAGTTCTCTTCTAGGCATTGAAATAAAGTGCAGATAGATGAGATATCAAGGAAAAGATAATAAAATATGGTTTTTAAATGAGAGACATAAGAATGTTTAATAATTCTTATTGTAACTTTGTTTTCAAACAAATGCTTTGGTGAGTGTATCAGTGAAAATAAGTTACACTGGGGATACCAATAAAACATATACAAAACATTTTAAGAGATATTGTCTATTATTGCTCTTTGAAGTTGTATTGAATTATGGTGGCAATTGACGTTCATTCAAAAGGCGGCATTAATCAAATGAATGCTAGTGTCACCATGCAGCAGGCAGGACTGTCAAAGAAAATGGCAAAACTTGGTAGTCGTTCAAGGAACACAAGACCCTTTTGAAGTGGTATTTGAAATTTGAACGTTGTGTAAGTACAGCGACAATGGAAGCGTGAGTGTGCACAGAACCTCCAAAATGCCTACCAATTGCACATATTCGTGTTAGGTTTGAGATGCATGGTCCTGTGTGTGATGTACACAAGGGAAGATCTGGGAGGTGTCACACAGTAACAAGTCCTGTAGTAGTACACCCTCATCAGAAGTGTCCGGAAGCTGATGATAACCACTTTGAGCATCTCTTGTAATTGCAGAAGCCAAATGTGACTTGTATTCATCTTTTGTTATCAGTTTATATTGATTATTCCATTTTTTAATAGTTTTTTCTTCCTTACAATGTGTATACATTTTTTTGGGCACCCTCCTTATTTTGTAGTAATAGCAATTAAACCTCCAAATCTCAATGATTAAGTAAAACACAATTTTATTTTTTCCCTATGATAAGCTCGCTGTTGGAAAATCCATGTCTCCTTCATTCCATGAGTCTGAGGTTCAATATACCAACCTCTTGTGAAACTGCCACCGCAATAAATGAATTCAAGGTCATCATGAGAGGAATGCTGAAAACACACTTGCTCTAATAGCCTCAATCTAGGAGTGACATACCATTTCCGTTTATAGTTCATTAGCCAGAAGTAATCTTGTGACCTCTATCCAACTTCAAAGGAAACAGGGAAATATACAGAAAACATAAGGATATTAGATGAGTAATTATTACTCTGCCATTATGAGGCTAAGATTTTTTACTTGACAAAGGTGAACATATGTTGGTAACAGGCAAGAATACCTACTCTATTAAAATTATTGCTTCTTCACTTTCTGATTTTCCTCTTAAACTTCAGTGTAATAAACTGCACACAGTTTTTTCCAAAAGTATCATGTTTCCCTTTGTAATCTGACATTGTCACTATATTTCTACTACATTATCATTCATTTAAGTCACTTTCTGTGTGCACAGTTTTTTTGATTTTGTTTTTTGCTGTTTTGAGTTGGAGTATCACTCCCAACTCATGCCCAGGCTGGAGTGCAGTATAATGCTCATGGCCACCGCAGCCTTTACCTGATGGGTTCAGGCGATTCTTCCACCTCAGCCTTCCAAGTAGCTGAAACCACAGGCATGTGCCACCATGTCCCACTAATTGTTTTTTATTTATTGTAGAGACAAGGTCTCGCTATATTGCTCAGGCTGGTCTTGAATCCCTGAGCTCAGACAATCCTCCTCAGACAATTATAGGTGTGAGCCACTGTGCCCAGCCACATGTGCATAGTTTTTAGAAATTTGAAGGGTAGTGTGGCGTTAATAAAAGAAATAATCTCTTGGGAGAAAGAAGGCAAAATTTATATCTTTAAGACAAAAAAGAAAAAAGAAAAAGAAAAATCACAGTAGATTTATATACCTGTATATAAACATAATTGACCCACTGTAATTTATTTTACATGCAGTATTATATCCTTGTTTTAATGATTCAATTTAAAGCTTTTGAGAGAAAATTGCTAAACTGCTTGAGTGTGTAGATTCAACCGACTGTAACTCGCCAACAAACAAATCACAAAGGTCTTAAAAGATGAGAATAAACCAATGAATGAAAGATTACCTTCACTGGAACTTCAGAGAAAGAACTTTCTTCTTCCACTGGAGCCAATTGAAGAAAATCTTCCACTGACTAAGGTTGTGTTAACATATGAAGTTAAGAATTGCTGTAGCTATTGGGATACATTAAGGAGAAAGCCTTGAAATAGTCAAAAGCCTGTTATAGTAGGCAAGAAAATCATTACATAGAGTCTAAAGACCAAGCTACAAAAACAAGTAAGATAGACAATGTAAAATCTAGACCCCTGAGATTATTATGGGAGGTGCTAAATTGAACCTCTCTTGCAGGTAGCAGTTGCAGGTACCAGACTGCTATACTTAGTAATTCAAGTAAATAAATTCACTTGCAAAATTGTTTCTGTCAACTATCATCAAAAGAAAATCAACTCACATACCACTATATATGAAATATAACTCTCACTCTCTTTTTCTCTCTTTCCATATACATATATTTGGGATCAAGAAACGTGAAAAAGTGACACATCATCCAGATATCAGGTATCTGTGTTCTGGTTATTGATTTATACTTTTGATTGCTGAGATGTAATAGCTATGCAAAAACCTACGGCTCAAGGGGTTTTCAGGGAATTTAAAGGACCAGAATCATTTGTTTCCTTCTTTCATTTGTCTTTTCTTCTTCTTCCCATAATCAAGGCTCAATTGCTTTAAAAAAAAAAAAAAGCATATTTGGGAAAGGCTGCTTTTTTGGCACATATTCCTTCTAATCAACTCTCACTGATAGGTAGCTGAGGCTGCCAAGCAATTATTTACCAAGGGAAGTCAAACTTATTGGAAAAAAAATGTATTAAAAGTGCCAAGAAAACAATTGCTGTTGTAAAGCAGTACTTTTCTAAAGATTTTTGAAAAAAACACAGAACCTTGAACATAATTCTCTTTCCTCTTGAAAATTTACAAAATAAAACGTATAATGTCAACAGATGGAATCTTAATGTGCACTTTTGATGCCGGTTAATTTTTTAAAAAATTTATTGTAGAGATGAGGTCTCACCAAATTGCCCAGGCTAATCTTGAACCCGTGGCCTCAGGCAATCCTCTCACCTCAACCTCCCAAAGTACTGGGATTATAGGCGTGAGCCACTGAACCTGGCCTTAATACAGTTTTTAAATGTATGGAATTGTAGGATTCAATTGTATTTTCACTGTTTCACAGTAAAGAAATATGTATTTTTTAATTGGTGAAATTTGTAAGGCACTTAATTAAAAAGTTTTGGATTTCTTAGCTATTTCACTATGTGAAGGAGGGACCACAGCAAAATCAATTAAACACAAGTGATTACTAACACTGATTGAGCACTTACTGAATGCTAGGCAAATCCTGAACCTGTATAACCCATTTGACTCCCACAATAACCCCATGGATCTTTACCATTATTGGTCCTATTCTACAGATGAAAGAACTGATACAAAGAGAGTGTAGAAATTTGCTAGTGAGTGATGGAGTTGAAATGTAACCCAGAATTTTGCTCCAAAGCCTCTGCTCTTAGTCACTACGCTTGTTACATAAAATTATATAAGAAACGGCATTTTAAGTACAGCTTAAATCGTGGTTAGTTAGTTTGCCATCACCATAACCATGCTGATGGTAGTACTAAGTGTCAATTATTTAGGCAAAATCATTACTAGAATATAAACCAGTAGAAAACTGTATCTAATTTGATATTCCAAAGTTCAGTGTCAAAGTACCTTCTCTGGTTTCTCATATTGTTTAATCTATGTCACAATCTCATTAATTTAATATATCAAGGGCTTGAATAAATGGCAAGATGTGTAACTGAGATGTCATTTACGCCAAGAAGACTATTAACTCAATTCTTAACAGTGTTTGTTCTTCATATTCATTCAGGACTTTGACATACTCAAAATCACATAATGCCTTCAGTTTTGGAACAATTAAGAAAATTTTAGTCTTTTGTTTTTAATATATTTAAGACAATGTTTACTAAGACAAAGTCAGGGAGTAATGCTATGTAAAAGAATCTTAGATGTGTGCTTTAGATGTGTGCTTAGATGTGTGCTTTAGAATTTCATACCATCATCATTTTCGTTTTTTTCTTTTTTAAAAAATTTTTTATAATGATGTGGGGCACAATATAAACATTGATCATGCAGGTACCCTTGTTGATGAGGTATGCCCCTCCCTCCCTCAGCAGTTTCCCTCAACTGCCAATCCCACCCCTCCTCCCCGACCGTTTCCTATTACTGCTAATCACTTTCCTATAGCATTATAATTGTTCAAGGTCCTCTTATGAGTGAGAACATAAGGAGCTCTGTTCTTTGTTTTTGTAATAAATCACTATGGCCGACTCCAAATCAATCCAGGTTGCTGCAAAGTCCATATATTTGTCCTTCTTTATGGCTGCATAATATTCCACTGTGTATATGTATGACATTTTAAAAATCCAGTCCAGCTTTGAAGGGCAACATTGTTGGTTCCATGTTTTTGTTATTGTGAATAGAGCTTCAATAAACATACGTGTGCAGGTATCTTTTCTACAGAATAATTTGTGTTCCTCCGGGTATATTCCCAATCGGGGAATTACTGGGTCATATGAAAAGTCAATTTCTAGTTCTTTCAGAAATCGCCACAATGAGTCCATGACTACCTGTGTTTGTAAGTCACACCATTTTATTTGTAGTTCCAGTAGTTGTTTCTGATTTCTACTGTAATTTGTATAGTAGATTCTTGCCCCATGCCTCTCCTTTTTAAAATTTTCTCACCAGCAATAGTATCTTGAGAGAATCATTCAAGAGCTTTCCCTATTGTGATGAAATCCTGAAACAAAGTGTTAGTGCTGTAATCAAAAGTATTCTCTATAAAAGCAACTTTCTTGGATTTTAGCACCATAGGACATGAAACCAACATATTAAAGTAGTTATCAGTAAATATACATATGCATATACATAGATATAGATAGCTATACTTATCCACATAAAGATAAAATCCATAACAATTTAGTAATTTTTAAATTTATATTTTTCTCTTCACTATTATTAAATGGCACTGCTAAATCTCTCAAAATTGTAAGGGTTTCTTTATTCAATTTTTTGTCCAGCTTTTATTGGCTTTTTGAGCTGTTATAGATCCCCTGGAGGGTTAATCAAGAATGCCTTAACACATATAATGGATTGTACAGGGATAGGCAATTGTTGGGAAGTAAAACACCCTTTTAGAATTAAACTTTTCAGCCGGGCTCGGTGGCTCAACCTGTAATCCCGTGCCTTTGGGAGGCTGAGGTAAATGGATTGCCTGAGCCCGTGGGTTCGAGACCCGCCTGGGCAACTTGGCGAGATCTCATCTCTACAATAAATCAAAATGAACTGGGTGTGGTAGCTTGCGCCTGTAGTTCCAGCTACTTGGAAGGCTGAGGCAGAAGGATCGCCGGAGCCCAGCAGGTTGAGGCTGTGGTGACCGGGAGCGGCCACTGCACTCCAGTCTGGACGACAGAGTGAGACTCCAACTCAAAAAAAAAGCAAAAACAAACAAGAACTAAACTTTTCTTTCAGAAATGATCATTTTTCTCTGAACAGAAGGGTAGCATGCTTTTAGGAACTTTAAGCCTAGTTACTTAGATAAGTGGAAGTAACTGAATCTAACTGTCTTGTACTATGTCAGAGGTAATTTATACTACAGTGTTAGCTTGATGGTTGTCATACCTTTGGATTCTCATCATTTGGAGAATTTAGTTCACCTTGTAAATAATTTGTGTAAATCTAGGTCAAAATATAGATGAAGAGATCTTATTTTGGGGCAAGATAAATAAGGACTTCCAACAAATCCTGTATTTATATTTTTAGGCATAGAAATTGCTCGTCTTACCGGTTATGAGCCAGGTATGGTTCTTAGGTGTCAGCAAAATTACTTCTCAGCAAAGTTAGGTGGTGGTTGTGATTATGCCCATTTTCCAGATTAGAAACTTGAGCCTCAAGTTTTAGAGTTGGTAAGTACAGCTGGCCTTTAATCAACACAAGGGTTAATGGTGCCAATCCACTTTGTAATCAACAATCCCAGAACTTAACTACCAATATCCTAATGTTGACTGGAAACCTTATGGATAACATAAACAGCTTATTAACACATAGCTTTTAGGCTGTGTTATATACTATATTCTTATAATAAAGTAAGCTTAAAAAAGCCATTATGAAGATCATAAGGAGGAGAAAATATATTTACTATTCTTGCAGTGGAAGTGGATTAACATAAAGGCCTCATCTTCACACTGAGTAGGCTGAGGAGAAGAAAGAGAAAGTGTGGGTCTTGCTGTTTCAGGAGCGTCAGAGGAGAAAGAAAACACATGAATAAGTGGGCAAGTGCAGTTCAAATCTTTACTGTTCAAGGGTCAGTTGGTCCAGTGCTTGTATCCCTTGTATTTATCTGTATTGGTTGGCTCCACAAGCAAAGCTCTTCAACTCCAGTTCAATAATTTAATATTTGTCTGTCTTTATCACGCTATTTTTTGATGTCTTATGTTATCTACTCCATATCTTCTTTAATTTTAATCTTTTTTAATAGGCTTGTTCTTTCTCATTACCTTTATTTCTCAGAAAGTATGTCTTAATTTCTTTCTTTTTCTTTCTTGACTTCTGTAGGTTATGTGTCTCCCTCCTCATTTTTTATTTCATTTAACCAATACGTTTATTCAAATTTTCCTCTTTTCCCTAAGAAATATCTTTTTTCTTCTTTCTTTTACTTCAATAGCTCGATAGCTTTCAACAATAATCATTGCTTTTCTGTTTCTTTTTTGTTAGTAGATTATTCTAGAATAAACAAGCATTTAATATTATCTTGGCAAAGTGACAATAATATCTGAGTGTGGTATAAATGAAAGGGATGGCCCATGAAAACGAAAAGTACAATTAATGAGGTCATACGTAGGCCGTGATTTCTCTAAACACTTGAATTTGTGGAAAGATGATGTTTTTGAATCCAGGAAAAAATTTCCAGCTTTAAGTGACTGTGAAAGAATTTTCTGCTGATAAAAGAAGTAGTAGAACCTTCTTTTTCAACTTTATCATTTGAAACATCAGCTCTATTATCTATCTGTATCTCTCTAATGTCTATCTATTTATGTATCTATGTATCCATCTATCTTTTATCTATCATGTATCTACCTACCATCTCTCTATTATGTATGTATGTATCTACCATTTATCTATCTATTATCTATCTATCATGTATCTTTCTATCACCTTTATCTATCTATCTATCTATCTATCTATCTTACAGTTTTATTGTTCCATCAGTCTAACATTTTATCATCTATGTAGCTCAGCGAGTCTCAATATGCCCATACTGCCATTTGTGAAATGATGAAAACATGTGGGTTCTTTTGTTTTCCACATGACTAGGGGGCACGGTTGGCATTTAATGTGAGGTCCAAAAATGGCAGAATGTCTGCAAGATATGCTACACTTATTTTAGCTCATATTTCAAATAAACAGATATTCAGAAAAAAGTTGACATTTTTGTCATTTAAAGTTACAATATAGTTTTAGTCACATGTTATCTACTCCATATTTTCTTTAATTTTAAATTATAATCTTTTTGAAAGTAAAACATAAATGTTATGTAAATATTTTCTAAAAATTATTCTGATAAAATATTGTAAAAGTTTACCCTAATTTGAAAACTATAAAAATTGCACTTAAAATTAAGTGTAACTTCTTGGATAACAAATTATTTCATAAGGAGTGCAGTGACAATGGTGAAGAGTTTAAATATCTTATTCCATTAAAAAAAGTTTTACAAAGAAAATCGTTTAAAAATAATTTGTTTGCAATCCACTATTTGGTGACACATTTAAAATTAAATCAATAAAATTTTAATATCAAGGTTGAACTAGTGCGCAATAAGTCATACCCATTAGATAAATATATTTAAAAAGTACTATTGATATTCTTAAGCTGTAAAGAAGAGATAAATCTCATTAAAATGAAGCAAATTGTGGGATTTATAAATGAATTTATATGATTAAAAAAGCATTTTTTTGCTGAGAATGTTATTTTTTGAATATAGAAAAGATTAAATAAAATAGGCTTGAAATATATTTCCCATGACTTGTAAAGAAAAATTTCTACTAATTGGATGGTGCTAAAAGGTTATGAAAAATAATCTTATGTACTTTCATATTTAGTGATATAAATAATCTTACAACACAGGGTTGTATAATGCATACATGGAAGATACAGGGAACATTTCTATAAAGAGTGAACTGAAAAGAAGATGAGAGATAAAACCTCTAAGCCACAGTTCAATTTAATCAAATTAGCAAAAGTTTTGGAATCAATTAGACTTTTATTCCAACTCCTTTTGTATTATCAAATGAAAAAACAATAATACTTGTTAAAACACGATAAGAAAGTCTTAATTCAGAACCACCAGGGTAAGTGTAAGGACCATTACAGTGGAATTTTGCAGTGGGGAAAGAGATGGGGGTCAATTCAAACAGCATGGGCAAGAGGGTATTTCTCACCAAGGAACAGGGTGGGGTTCAGAAGATGAAAAATTACTAAGAGGAAGTATCTGGGGTAAGGGTAAGGGGGATTTCTGCTGAACCCACCTCACAAGATTCTTGCTGAAGACAGGCCGGCATGATCAGACATCACCTGGGAAATATGGAGGATGGTGAAGACGAGCAAATGTTGAGGGTGATCAGATATCAAGGGTGGGGGGTTGGTTCTTGCTTACCTAATTTAGCAGAGTTCTCTGCTAAAACTGAATTTTACAAGAAAGCGTACATAAGAGTCTAGGAGAGGGTTGAGAAGCTTGACTCAATTTTGGTCAAGCAGAGAATCTTTATCAATATCTACTGCATTGCTTGTATCATGTTCAACCACATATGGCAGGTCTTGAATAAAGTTGTTTCATTCAATGTCATTTCATTATAGCATTAAGAAAAAAAAATCCCAACTGAGGTCACTGTTTGGGGTAAATATAGTTCTTCTTGCATCTGTGTGGATTTCCTCCAGAAACTCTGGTTTCCTCCTACAACTCAAAGCTATGCACGAAAGGTGAGTTGATGTGTCTAGATGGCTTCAGTGTGAATGAGTGTGGGTGTGTGTGAGTCACCCTGTGATGGGATGGTGTTCTGTTCAGGGCTAGTTCTGACCTTGTGCTCTGGGGTGCCCAAATAGACTCTGGCCACACAAGACTTTTAACTGGAATAGTTTGGCAAATAATTATTGTACATGTTTTTATTAATCTTAAAAGTATATATAGCTCACTTTTACTTTAATGTTTAATATGATAATTGTTTTGGGTCTTTATTTAGAAGTTTGTGAATATTTTTGCAAATAAAATATGCCATAGGAAACTTGAGACTATGATAAAATTGGTTTTATTATACATCTCTTCTCTTAAAGTTAGTGTTCAAGAACCAATCACCAACATTGAGGACTTAGTATAGTTATTTGAAAAAGATTTCAGTGCATTTCTAAAGGTACTGATAATGAAACAGTAATGCAAATGTTTATCAATAGAGATTTGAGACTCTCAGACTCAAGAACAAATATTATTCAGTTAGCAGAGATACATAAAATGAAGGAATTTCACTGTCATTTTAAAAGTTATAGTTAAAATAGTCTATGGTACCAAATTACATATTTTTAAATATTGATCAAAACTATTTTAGAATATTTCATGTAGCATTATTTTAAATATTTTCAAACTCAGGATTAAAATGACATGTTATGAAAATTACTTTTTGAAGCTATTTTGAAGTTACTGAATATTCATAATATAATATTAACATCTACTGAAATATTTCTTTCTAGTCACTGAAACTAATATTTAAAAAATTATTCAGGATTTCATTCAATGAAGATTATAGTCTCTAAAGTCTTTTAAGTACCAGAGACTGAATCATGGTCTGATTTCAAGGTAGGAGATATAATAGAAGATAGAATTTCTAGGTTACTTTGTTGTCATTCCATCTTATGTAATAGCTTAGGAAATTATTTTGTCACCACCCATATGATTTGCCTTTTAATTTTTCACTTGAACAGCCCAATAGACATTGCATGTTTTCTTTGGATAATTTAAATATATATTTTTTATTTGTATCCAAATATATATATTATTGCATTACTTGTGACTAATGTCTATTCTACTGTCTACCCTTACTGGTCTTCTTTTCTTTTTTTTTTTTTTTGAGTTGGAGTCTCACTCTGTCATCCAGACTGGAGTGTAGTGGCACGCTATCAGCCACTGCAGCCTCTACCTGCTGGACTCCGGCGATCCTTCTGCCTCCGCCTTCCAAGTAGTTGGAACTATAGGCGCGCGCTACCATGCTAGGCTAATGGTTTTATTTTCTTACACATTTATTTTTTGAGTCAGGGTCTCACTCTATCGTCCAGGCCAGAGTGCAGTAGGCATGCTCATGATCACCCCAGCGTCGACTCACTGGGCTCAGGCAGTCCTCCCACCTCAGCCCTCCAAGTAGCTGGAACTATAGGCATGCACTACCACGCCTGGTTAATTGTTGGTTTTTATTGTAGAGACAAGGTCTCGCCAAGTTGCCCCAGCTGTTTCTGAATCCGTGATTTCAGACAATCCCCTCTCCTCGGCCTCCCAAAGTGCTGGGATTATAGGTTGAGTCACCAAGCCTGGCCTCTTACACTTAATTTAAGGGGACAATCTTAAATCTCTCCTAACTAAACATTAAATGTAAGTGAAGACATCTGACCAAAGCTTTGTAGCTTCTAGTAGTTATGTTCAATTTACACATTGGAGTACATACTATTTTATTACAATTATTTCTATTTTCTCATTTATATTAGACTTGGGGTTCATACTGACTTTTTGAGTTTATGTGTGTATGCCAGCCATATTATCAATAAATTTAACTTGAGGTAAAAAGTGATATCACAAAATATCTGTTTTACAAAGAGAGAACTTCTGACATGAATGAGAAACACTGATTCATTTCTTCTAGCAGTCTTAGAATCTAGTCATACTTTGCACAGGGTCTGTTACTCTATGATTAAACTCTATCCTTTGGAACTAATGTTGGAGAGGTGTCCCTCCTGATACGTTCTCCCTTGACCTGTTTTGTTTTATGGGTCAAATATCCACTCAAAACGTATCTACAAGAGGTAGAAACCAGAGGAAAACATAGCCTGTAACTTCAAGGAAGGAAGAAGTTTCCTTTCTTAGGCTCATAAGAAAATCTGTTAAGTGATATGCAGTGTGCCTCAAGAAGGGAAATATTGCAATACAGTTTAAAATGTAACCCTTTTAGGCCAGGTGTGGTGGCTCAAGCCTGTCATTCCAGCACTTTGGAAAGAGGAGGCGAGAGGATTGCCTGAGACCACGAATTTGAGACCAGCCTGGATGACTTGATGAGACCTCGGCTCAACAATAAATAAAAAAATAAGCTGGAAGTGGTGGTGTGAGTCTGTAGTACCAGCTACTTGAAAGGCTGAGGTGGAAGGATCCCTGAACCCAGCAGGTAGAGGCTGCAGTGGCCGTGAGCATGCCTGGGTGGTAGAGTGAGACACCAACTCAAAGAATAAAATGTAACCATTTCTCTGATTCCTCTGTTAGCATCAGGAACCTCATAACATTGGCGTCATGGTGGATTATATCAAAGGGAGACATAAAGCCTTGTGCTTACAGCCTTTGGGTTAGGGGAAACTGGATATTTAATTTCAGTCACCCCATTGACTTACTCTCTTCAGTTGGAAGAAGTAAAACTGCATTTTTCCTGTTCTTACTTATTTTTATTCCATTAGAGCAGTTTTTCTTCCAGAACTACTTAACTTCTATCTGAAAATAATGATAATATCATTGGGAAACTTGGAGGAACACAAGGGCCTCTGAGCCCATTTGATTAACTTTCAGCCCACCTTTTAGTTTCAATCCACCTCGGAGTACATAAAAAAAGGAGTTTTTAAAGTTTTTGTTTTTGTTTCTGTTTTTTCACATGTGCTAATCATCTGTACAGAAGAGGCAAAGAGGTAACTTATTTTTCTTCCTCACAGTCACAGTTAGTTTTGTGATACAGCTTTTAGGTCATCTTCTCTGCCAAGGGGCTTTGTGTTGTTCCTTTTTGTCCTTTGTGATTAATCCTCAAATAAAATGGAGACTTTCTATGTTCATGACTTTCTTTTCATGTTGAGCTCCCAGGGGCATGGGGTTATGCTACCAATATATTTTTAAGCTTCACACAATTACCCTCAACCTCAGTGAAACATAGAGCTACAGGCTGGTGCTTATAACCTGCCCCAGCTAAAGCCACGGTCTTGGGCAGACCCACAGGAAAGCAGATATTATGCAGTGCTTATAAAGAACATGAAGAGACAGTGGAGGGCTATGTTGAAACAACCCATGACTACATCTTTGAGTACTCGCTCCCTTCCAACCTGGATTTTCTGCTCCTGAGTTACGCGGTGTGGTCCCTCTGCAGGTTCTTGAAGTGGAAATTGTTTCTCTATTTTTCTACCTCCTGTGACTTTTCAAACAAAATTATCATCCTGCGTTATGTAAAATTGAGGAGGGGTGGTTATTAACTTTACCCACACAGATCCAAGGACACTTCACAATATTTTACCACTTTATTCCTCTGAGCCATGCCATTTAACTTGTTCTGAAGTGAATACAATCACATATTATGCCACGGATTTGAAATTTTACGTGCCAGTTTACAAGCTTATTGGTTTTGTCGTTCTTATTTGATTTTTTTAAAAAGCAAAAAGACTGAAGATTTATTAACATAAGCTAAAGCACAGGGAACAATGATTTGGAAACCAAATAATATGATAATAATATGCATGCCTTTGGTAAACACATCAAGTACTTTGGTAATTTAAAGTTACTAAGAATTTACTTTACATGTAGTTATTCTCTAGGGGTATAATTTAATGTGTTGTGTCGTGCTATTCATTTTTTTCTCTTCTGATTTACTAATTCCACTTTTGTCACATACATTGACTCTAGTTTTGAACATTTGCTAATGTTTTAGCCTGTATTATCACCTCATTTTGGTTACTTAATCTTTGTAATTCTAAGGTTATTTTATAATGCATGTTCCTTCTCACATTTTTATATAAGTGGATGAGAAAATAAAAATGTAATGTGAATAGTAAGAAAAAAACCCAAATGATTTGTTTGATGCTTTAATGTGCATAACTATTAGGTAGTTGGTGCTAGTAAATTTATGTAATTGGCCCAAGGAAAAGTGTGGAAAATGTTAATACAATAATGTAGTTATTCATAACCATTTACAGTAATTAACGACTAAACACTTTACCAACATCTAAAATTACTCAGGAGTTTGTGGAATTCTTTTTTTGAGAAAGTAGTCTTTCTATTTTTTATTTTTCTTAGTTTCTGTCCTAGATTTTTATTGAGCTATGTATTTTGATGTTTTGACAAAATAAATCAACAGAAATAAAAAAATAATGTAATATATTTGAGTATTTACATTGGTATAGTCTTGGTTTGAAAATGAGTTGAGTACCAAATTACTCTATGAATGTGTTAGGCTAATCTGAAAATTGTATTTTATTTGGGATTTTGTTAAATATGTATATTTTAACTGCTCTTGTCACAAGTAATGATAGATATGTTAATCTGTTTCTCTATAGTAATGATTTTACTATTTATATGTAGCCCATAAAATCATGTTGTTAACCTCAGATATACATAATAAAATTTATTAAGAAAATTTAATAAGAAAATTTAAAAAATTAGATGTAAAGCTTTTAAGTAAAAAATAAATGAATGTCAAACACAAAAGCAGAAACAGAAAACAATGTGCCATGTTGATGGTAACAGTGTACGAAGTGAAATATGGATGCAAGTTGACAAAGTTCTGAAGTGAATTTGGCATGATGTAAGTAGAGTTTAATGATTTGTTAACTTTTTCACCCGTAAGATGCATTTATTTAAAATACAATCCAAAACACTCAGATAAAAGAAATAATATATACACTTTTTTATTATGATGCAATCTCTCGATATACCAGACGGGGAGATTTTGTCCATTTTCTGTGCAATGCCTAATTTGAAATAAGTTGATCAGTAGTCTCTTCTAATCATGAAATAAACTCAGATATTATAATATTTCTGTTTGCAGATTCTTTCTCTATTACTGTCCCTTGTACATTTGTTAAGTAAGTGACACGAAATACTTTCTCGAAGAACATATATTCATTGTATATATAGAAACTGTGGAGGGGTTCTGGTAAGATGGCGATAGCACAGGTGGGACTGTGAAATTCTCCAAGTGAGTTCCCATAAAGACTCCTGCTTTCCTCCCCCGACACCCGACCCACCGCCAGCTGCAACATCTGAGGCCTGGATACCCTCGGTCCCACGCACGGCTGGCTACTGCGGCCCTTCTGCCGCTGCTGCTCTGCCCCAGGTGGCCCTGGGCCCCCACCACGTGGAGCTCCCAGCTCCCTTCCCCGGCTACACCATCTCACTGGGCCCCAAGTTGCCTGCTGTGGCCTGTGGAGGACCTCGGATACCACCTTGTGGAGCTCTGGGTTCCCTTGCTGGATACGCTGATCTGCCTGGCACCCAGCCTCTGCCAGCTCCCTCCCTGGTGAGGCACTCAGTCCAGTCTCAGGCCGTGGCAGCCCATGGAGGCCCTCCACGTCTGCCCCTTGGAACTACAGGCTCCGTCACTGGCTGAAGCACCCCGTGCACAACCCAAAGCCGTGGCCGGTGCTGGCCCCTCAGAGTTCTGGGTCTCCACCCTGGGTGAGGTGCCTAGCCCCATCTCAAGCCACCAACACCCAGGGAGGCTCTAGGCTCAGAGATACCAGCTCCATTCCTGCCTGAAGTGCCCTGTGCACAGCCCAAAGCTGCTGCCATCGTCCACCCTTCAGAGCTCTTGGTCCCCACTCTGGCTGAGGCACCCAACCACATCTCAAGCCACCATTGCCCAGAGTGGCCATGGCACCTGCCCCTCAGAGCTGTGGGCTCCATCCCTTCCTGAGGTGCCCAACAAGGCCCAAAGCCGCCGCTGCATACCCAGGACCCCAGTGCCCATGCCTTGGAGCTCTGCGCCCCTGGCTGGGCTGAAGCACACAGCCCCGCCTTGAGCTGCCAACCCTGCAGAGGCCTCTGGTGCCCATGCCTCAGAGCTCTGGGACCCTGCCTGGACTGAAACACCCAGCCCCACCTCGAGCTGCCACCCCTGCAGAGGCCCCTGGCATCTGTGTCCGGGCACCTTGGAACTCCAGGCCCCTATCCAGGTACTTCAGAGCTCCAGATCCTCAGCCTGGCTTAAGTTCCCAACCCTATCTTGAGCTGCTGCTGCCCACAGAGTCCCTACATGCCTGCCTCTCAGAGATGAGGACTTTCTCCCTGACTGAAGGACCCCACCAGACTCCAAGCCTCCACCGCCCAGGGAGGTCTAAGGCTTCTTCCCCGTAAAGCTCTGGGCTCCCTTGGTGGCCACACCACTTCATCCCCTAGCCACCATGACCACTACACTGACCAGCAATGCCCAGCAGTCTCTCACTCCACCTCCCCCAACTTGCCCCTGACTATAGTGAGACCAAAGAATGGCTGGAACCCTGTGACAGGCAGAGACCTGCAGTGACTCACCCACCCAGCTCTGCCTAACCTCCAACTTGGAAGCTAAGACCTCATGGTTGTGTAAGGGAACAGTATATTTTAAGGAGGTTGGTCAGCTTGTGTGTCTGTATAGTTATATGTCTTAGTTTGTTTGTTGTTGTCACTGTTTTTTTGTTTGTTTGATTGTTTTTATTTTTGTTTTCTCTTATCTGACTTCAGGTCTATTTTCATTTATTAGTGGGTACCTCTGTCTCTTCTCCCTTTTACTCTCCTGTCTCCACCTTCCACTTCCCCCTCTCCCTGTTCCATTTCTTTCCCTTTTCTTACATCATTTTACTTCCTGGGTGCAAACCAATACCCCCACTTCATGAACAGATTACAAGGCAGTGGGAAGCAGGATCCAGTGTATCCATATATCTATCAATGGATATTGGGATCTGCAGATAAATTTTGAATCACAGCTCCCCCCTCAAACAAATCTCAAAGCAACCTAAAATCCAGCCTCAGAATCGAACAAAGACAGAAGATTCACATAAGGAAGAATAGGAGATTGAGAAAACAGAAGCAAAAAACAACCCCGCCACCCTGAACAATACACTTAAAGAAGACAGAAGGAGAAAAAAATAAAAAGGAAAAAGTGGGGAGGCAAAACTGCACAAATGAAGAAAAATCAAAAGAAGAATACAGGTCTCACACAGACCCCTGGAAGATCAGATATTGAGAAAACAGACTTCAGAATGCAAACAATGAGGAGCCCCCAGAATGACTGGTCACATATTACAAACCCTGACATCAAGACATTAATAGAAAAAATAAAAAGAATTGAGGAGAGATAAGAGGAAAATAGGAAGGAGTTGATAAATGAGATAACAGCAGTAAAAAAATACTGTGATTAAAATAAATAACAAACTAATAAGCATGGAAAGTAGACTGAGCCAAGCAGAAGACAGAATATCAGAACTTGAAGACCAAAGTATAGAACTAAATCAAACTGTCAAAAACATAGAGAAGAAGCTTAAAAAGACAGAACAAAACCTTCAAGAGATGAGCAGTTACTTCAAGCGAATGAATCAGGAAGGTATTGGCCTTCCTTAAGCAGAAAGAGAGACAGAGACCACCCTGGAACAAACATTCCATGAAATTATTCAAGGAAACTTCCCTCACCTCATTAATGATGTGAAAATTCAAACACAAGAAATTCAAAGAAACCCAGCAAGACAACAAATGAGAAGACAACTCCTAGGCACATAATAATCTGCCTGAACAAAGTAGGTATAAAAGAAAAAATTCTAAAAGCAGTAAGAGAAAAAGGTCAGACTACCAACAAGGAAAAACCAAGCAGAAAGCAGCAGATTTATCTGCAGAAACCCTTCAGACTAAGAGAGCTTGGAGTCCAATATTCAAAGTTCTCAAAGATAAACAATTTCAACCAAGAATAACCTACCCAACCAAACTGAGCATCATCAGTGAGGGAGAATTAAAATCTTTCCCAGACATCTAATCCCTAAGAACTTATGCTGCCTCCAGACCAACACTACAAGAAACTCTTAAGAAAGTACTAAACACAGAAGAAAAGGGAAAAAGAACAACAATGTTCTTCACAAGAGCAAAGGAAAAATACTGAAAACACATGAACCAACCCAAAAAACCAAAAGAAAGATAACAAGTGCAACACCAACTCTATAAGAACATCATGACAAAAATAAACCCTCAGATTTTAGTAATTAGCTTGAATGTTAATGGACTAAATGCACCACTGAAAAGACACAGAATGGAAAAATGGATAAAATATGATGAGGCAACAATATATTGTCTCCAAGAGACTCATCTCACCAGAAAGGACACTCACAGACTCAAAGTAAGAGGATGGGAAACAAATTTTCAGGTGAATGGAACACAAAAGAAAGCTGGAGTTGCAATCTTAATCTCAGACAAAATATCTTTCAAGCTATCAAAAATCAAAAAAGATGAAGAAAGTCACTATATAATGATAAAAGATTCAATCCATCAACAAGAAATATCCATCCTAAACATATATCCACCTAATATAGGAGCACCAATGTTCATAAAGCAGCATCTAGGCAAACTTAAAAAAGAGATTGACTCTAACACTGTCATAGCAGGGGACTTTACTACCCCCCTCATAACCCTGGACTGATCATCAAGAAAAAAAATCAACAAGGACATCCAGAACCTCAATGAGACTCTTGAACAAATGAACTTTATTGATACTTACAGAACACTCCACCCAAAGACCACAGTATATACATTCTACTCACCACCACATGCAAAGTACTCCAAGATTGACCACATCATTGGCCATAAATCAAACATAAACCAATTTCATAAGAGTGAAATCTTGCCATGCATCTTTTCAGACCACAGTGTAATAAAAATAAATATCAACACCAACAAAATTTTCCCCAAACCCACAAAGACATGGTCACTAAGCAGCATGAGGTTGAACAATGACTGGGTCAACACTGAAATCAAAGCAGAAGTTGAAAAATTCCTGGAAACAAATAAAAATGAAGAAACATCTTGCCAAAACCCCTGGGATGCCATGAAATCAATTTTAAGAGGAGAATTTATATTCTCCACATCAAGAAAATGGAAAGATCACAAGTGAAGAGCCTAACAAACCACCTAAGGCACCTGGAAAGAGAAGACCATCAAAACCCCACCTTTAGCAGAGGAATCCAAATCACAAAAATAAGAGCACAAATACAGGACATAGAAGACAAAAATATTATAGAAAATATCAACAAAACAAAAAGCTGGTTCTTTGAAAGAATTAACAAGATTGATGGGCCTCAGCCAGATTGACCAAGAAAAAGAAAAAACCCGACTAAACACAATCAGAAATATAAAAGATCAAATCACAACTGACCCCAAAGAAATACAAAAGATTATCAGAGATTACTATGTACATCTATGTGGAAATAAACTTGATAACCTAGATGAGATGGAAGACTTTCTGACATCACACAACCTACCCAAGTTGAAACACTGAATAGACCATAACAACCGAGAAAATTGACTCTGACACACACACACACACACACACACACACACACAGACACACACACACACACACAAACACAGCCCTGGACCAGAGAACTTTCCAGGGTAATTCTACAAAACATAGAGGGAAGAGCTGATATCAATCCTATTGAAAGTATTCCAAGCAATTGAGAAAGATGGAATTCTCCCCAAATCATTTTACAAAGCTAACATTACATGGATACCCAAACTGGGTATAGATCCAACCAAAAAAGAGCACTAAAGGCCAATATCTCGAATGAACATAGACGCAAAAATCCTCCACAAGATTCTAGCAAATTGGATCCAAAAGCACATCTCAAAAATCATCCACCCTGACCAAGTAGGCTTCATTCCCAGGATGCAGGGCTGGTTCAACATTCTCAAGACCATAAATGTAATTAAATACATCAACAGATATAAAGACAAGAACCACATGATTATTTCATTAGATGCAGGAAAAGCTTTTGATAAAATTCAGCATCCCTTCTTGATAAAAACCCTCAAACACCTAGGCATAGAAGGAACATACCTCAAAATAGAAAGTGCCATCTATGACAAACCCACAGCTAACATATTGCTAAATGGAGAAACTAGAAACATTTCCCCTGAAAACTGGAACAAGACAAGGTCACCCATTCTCACCCCTCTTGTTCAATATTGTGTTGGAATTCCTAGCCCAGGCAATTAGACAAAAGAAGAAAATCAGGGATATCCAAATAGGAAAAGAGGAAGTTATCCCTCTTTGCTGATGATATGATCCTATACCTTGAAAATCCAAGAGAATCTGTCAAAAACTTGCTTGCACTGATAAAGGACTTTGGTAAAGTCTCAGGGTACAAAATAAATGTGCAAAAGACAGTTGCATTCCTATACACCACCAACAAGCAGGCAGAGACCCAAATAAAAAGCACAATCCCATTCACAATAGCCACACACACAAAAATGAAATACCTCGGCATCTTCCTAACCAGAGAAGTGCAAGACCTTTACAATGAGAATTATAAAACACTGCTCAAAGAAATCCAAGAAGACACAAACAAATGGAAAAATATACCATGTTCATGGATAGGAACAATCAACATTGTTAAGATGTCCATCCTACCAAAGGCATTCTACAGATTCAATGCAATATCCATTGTTACAACATCATTCTTCTCAGATCTGGAAATAACAATACAGAAAGTCATATGGAAGCATAAATGATCATGAATAGACAAAACAATCCTTAGCAAGAGAAACAAAGCAGGACGTATCACACTTCCAGACTTCAAACTCTACTATAAAGCTACAGTAATCAAAACAGCTTGGTACTGGTATAAAAACAGGCACATATACCAATGGAACAGGATAGAGATTCTGGAAGCAAAGCCTCAATTCCTCAACCAACTCATCTTTGACAAAGCCTCTAACAAAAACTACTGGGGAGAGGAAAACCTATTCAGTAAATAGTGCTGGGAAAACTGGCCTACCATATGCAGAAGATTGAAACAGGACCCCTACCTAACACCATACACAAAAATTAACTCTAAATGGATCAAAGATCTAAATGTAAAACCTAAAACTATAAGAATCTTAGAAAACGCAAGAGACACCCTTATGGAAAGTTGAACTGGCAACAAATTCCTATCCAGAAACCTAAAGGCCAATACCTTAAGAAATAAGACAGACAAGTAGGACCTCATCAAATTAACGAGCATCTGCAAAGCAAAAGAAACCACTGAGAGCAGGGAGACAGCCCACAGAATGGGAAAAACATATTTACCAACTGTATATCTGACAAAGGCCTAACATCTAGGATCCACAAGGACCTCAAACACACTGAAGGGAAAAAAACAAACAGCTCCTTTAAAAAGTGGGCAAAAGACATGAATAGACACTTCTCGAAAGAAGATATATGGGCAGCCAACAGACACATGAAAAAGTGCTCCGCCTCACTCATCATCAGAGAAATGCAAATCAAAGCCACATTGAGATACCACTTAACTCCTGTAAGAATGACCATCATTAATAAAACAAACAGCAACAGATGCTGGCGAGGATATAGAGAAAAAGGAATGCTGGTGGGAATGCAAACTTGTACAACCTCTCTGGAAAACAGTCTGGAGACTTTCTGAAAGAACTAGAAATTGACCTTCCATGTGACCCAGCAATTTCCCTATTGGGAATATACCCGGAGGAACTCGTACTATTCTACAAAGAAGATACCTGCACACGAAAGCTTATTGTAGCTCTATTCACAATAGCAAAACCATGGAACCAACCATGTTGTCTATCAAAGCTGGACTGGATTAAAAAAAAATGTGGTACATATACACAATGGAATATTATGCAGCTATAAAGAATGACAAATATATGGACTTTGCAGCAACGTGATGGATTTGGAGTTGATCATACTCAGTGATTTATCACAGAAACAAAGAACGGCATTCCATATGTTCTTACTTATAAGAGGAACTTGAACAATTATAATGCTATAAGAAAGTGATTAGCAGTAATGGGAAACTGTTGATGGGGGGTGAAATTGGCTGTTGAGGGAAACTGCTATGGCAGGGGAGTATACTTCATTAACAGGGATACCTGCATGATCAATGATTGTATACCTAACCCTGAATTGTGTCCCACATCTTTACATTAAAAATTAAAAATTACAAAAAAAGAAACTGTGAACACCAAAAAGAAATGTTGAGAACACCTTCTTTCAAATACAAACAATCTGTAATTTAATGCAGCATTTGAAAGTCATGCAGAATAGCAGATAACTTGATGTGTTATTGTTTTCAGTAAGGTTGAGGTGATAAGAACTACTGGAATTTCAAAACTGTAATTTATGTCATAATCTAAGATAGGTTAAAATAACAAATGAAAATTACAGCTAAAGTATGGACTAAATTAATTATGTAAATAGTAGTTGAAAAGTTTAGTTTAATATTTTAAAATTTATTTTTATTTAATTTAAGGATGTGGGGTACAATTCAGGATTGGGTAGGTAAGTGGCCATCGTACAGGTAAAGTTTGGGCCTCCCTTTGGTCCTAAACCCTTCGCCTGGTTTGAGATCAGGTACCCTTATTGTTATATTCCCCACTCCCTCCCACTGGCTATAGCCAATCCGTTTCTTATAGTAGTATGAAAAAGTAGTGCAGAAGAGTTTTATATATTTACCTTAGTCTAGACTTTATTCATCTTCATTATTTACAACGATTAATATACTAGTAATTGTCCAGAAATGTGTATAGTGCTTAAGTGTAGTGAACCCTAATTTGAGAGACTACAGCTGGCATATTTCACTGTATGTCAGTCTCGTAGTCCTAGTGATGACAATGTGAAGTTTAAGGATTATATGCCTGTTCTAAGAACAGAAATGGACTGTTGAATACTATGACACTGAAGTATAAAACAGTGATGTGACTAAAATGTGAAATGGTTAACCAAATAATACCTAAAGTAGTATACATTTCCAATAATTGTACCTTTCTGCATTTACTTGCTACCTCTCTTTAGGGGTAAAAATACAGTTTAGAGGGCCACATTAATGCAGTTTTAGTCTGAAGGGAACACAGAGCTATTAATTTATAGATGTGTAGAAATAACCTTCTGATAATGGAGCATTTTTCTCCTTAGATAATTTACCATGGATGTGAAATTTCCAGGTATTTTAATTCAAGCAATTTCTCTTGCACTGTATATCAGGGCACTTAAAATGCCATTGCTCTAAAAATTGATACTGAGCAGAACGATGGCAAAAGCACTTTAGATTATGTTACAGGAAGTATTTTGCCATAGGGAATCCAGGTTAAATAGAACAATAACCAAATGCCCAATCTAATATATAAAATACAAATTTTTGTAGAAATCACATGATATTAATGGTTATTGGTTGCAACCTTTCAAGTCTAAATCAATATAATATTTTTTACTTTTATTTTAATCTGTCAAGAGATACTAAGCAGAATTGTTAAGACCACAACAATTTCACTGGCAAAAGTTATATCAAAGGAAGAGGCAGCTTGTATCATTTTTAGTTGATTTTTAGTTTTGTGAACATAAACACTGGTGCAAACACAATTATTGTGTGTGGAGGAGAGCTTAGGCATAAAGTTATTTAATTTTATAATAATTTAATGTATGTGCAAAAAGAGAAAGTTTTGTGTATATATATATACTTATACAAAATTATATCTATATATACACATATATAATCAGTTTTAAAATAAGGAGTCATATTAGAAAATTGAGGCATATGACATATTCTTTCTTAGGAATTTGAATAGTCAGGAAAACTTTTGAAACTACTTTATTCTTTGACTTGGGCCTTATCTTGAGCTACATTAATACTTAACTCCCACTTCCTACTTCTTCCATCTATTGGTGCAATGCCACACTTTTAATTCTCCCACACAGGTGAATGACAAAACACAAAGAAAAAGTATGATACAAAACAGCTATACGCACTGATAAAAATACAGTGAGTATATTGACAGCAGATTTATAGGTTTATTATATTTCAGGAGATGTATAGACTTAGGAGATGTGTTAAGTTTGATAAAATGGTAGAAGACTTTAATATCCTGACTTTGAAATAATGCTCAAATCATTTGAAAGATAGTATATCTAAAATCTACCAGATTATAGTTTTAAGAAAAATAGCAGTAGGCAGAATAAACATGGTTTGCATTAAAAGGTTGATGAAAGATTACTAGATGAGAGCAAAAAAAAAAAGGGACTTGGAAATAGAAAAAGAGAGAAATCAAACTAATACAAAATACAGTACAATCAAACTAATACAAAAGATAATAATAGCATATAGAAAGCTTTTAGGAGGAAAGATGAAAGCCGGCAGTAATTAATTAAGTTAGAGTTAGGAAAAGAAGACATTTATTGAAAAAAAACTGCAACACATTATATTATATATGAAATATTTATTTTTTTAATAATGAGTAGTAAACAGTTATTTAAAAATATTTATTATTTCCTTTCTATGTTTGTTGTTGTAATGTCTTTTTTAAAACAAAACAATTTTGCTAAAAAATGGATAGAATCAAGATTACTAGAGATGAAATGGTATGTTTTATGCTTTTTTAAAAAAGTAAAGTCAATCTGGAAAAAATTGTGTCGGTGACCTGCACTGACCAGGGAAGGGTTAGGACCGCACCGGTGAATCAGAACGGAGAGAAGAAAACTACTCGGAGGCAGCTCTTCTGGGAACAGTCTGGCCAAGACTGAAGCCGATTTTATTCAAACCTTTTCCAACTTATATACCATTTTCTATACCCTCCAGCAATGTGATAATCACTCACTGGGGGCGTACAAGTTTCGTGCTTTACAAACTATGCATCACAAGACCACCACGAGATCTGCAATTTCCAAGCAAACAATTCAAATTCCATGATGCCTGCCGTGCTTACATCAAGGTCACAGGTGCACAATTTCAATACAAATCGTTCAAAGT
>NW_007231586.1:214385-257855 GCF_000164805.1 Carlito syrichta | reverse complement strand
CCATGGGCTGAAGCAGACAGAGTTTCGGTAATTATCGAAACAAAAGAAACGTTCTACCTGGCTAGGGGCAGGGGACAGAACTATCATGGTAATTTAGTTTCTAATCTTAGCCCTAGGGGAAACAGCTTTCGGGAACAAGGACTACCCAGTCTACAGGAAATAGAAGTAAAAAAATATCTAGAAAGAAGCTAAACTTAGAAAGACAGAAACAATTCCGCCATGCACCTTCCATCAAGTGTACTGAGATTCACTTGTAAGTTTTACTGCCATGTATGCACACTGGTCACCAATCACACGCCAATATCATAGGTATAACTGATATCCTATGTCAGAGGCGATCTTCCAGATGGGCCTTTACAGGCCTCAGCCATGTAGCTATAGATGTTGGCTCCCAACAAAATTGATTGTATTTAAATGTTAGATACTTTTTTTTCAAGAGAAAGAGACCCAGTTTTATTGTCATAAACAATAAAATCAAAAGATAAATATGATGAAGGTCAACTTAGTGGATATATAAATGATATTTTATATGTATCTTTTGAGACCACATTAAATCCTCTGGATAGCTGGGCACTGAGACTATATTTGGCAAATAAATATTTGGGTGCACAAAAGAACTATTTTAGGCCTGCCATGGTTATCTCTCCAAAAATACATAGGATTTATACATATTTCATCTGTTTATATATTTCACTTAGATGAATGAACTTCAAGGTTCAATCAACAGCTCTTGGTCTATCTTATCTGTACATCTCATTACAACTCATCCCAGTTTATTATTATTATTATTATTTGAGTTGGAGTCTCACTGTCACCCAGGCTGGAGGGCAGTGGCGCACTCTTGGCCACAGCAGTCTCAACCTGCTGGGCTTTGGTGATCTTTCCTCCTCAGTTTCCAAGTAGCTGGAACTACAGGCACGTACCACCTTGTAAGCTTAATTTTTTTTTTTTTTTTGATTTATTGTAGAAATGAGGTCTTGTCAAGTTGCCCAAGTTAGTCTCAAACCTGCGGGCTCAGGCAATCCTCTCTCCTCAGCCTCTCAAAGTGCTGGGATTATAGGTGTGAGCCACTGTGCCCAGCTCAATTTATTATTTTTTAACAGCTTTATTATGATATAATCCACACACCATACAATTCACTTACTTAAAGTGCAAAATGAAATTTGAGGTAACAAATTCAGAGGGTTGTACAATCATCACCATAATGTAATTTAGAACATTCCATGAAAGAAACCCCATACTCATTAGCAGTTACCCCTTAAGTTATCCTAACATTCATCCTACCATAGGCAATCACTCATCTGCATTCAGTCTCTAGAGATGTGCCTACCCTGTACATCTTATGCAAACTGACTCACACAATGTTTACTTTGCTGTGTGATTGGGGTCTCTCACTCAGTGTAATATTTTCAAGTTTCACCCATGTTGTAGCGTGTATGGGAACTTCATTTCTTTTTGTTGCTAAATAACATTCAACTGTATGTATACACCATCTTTTATTTATCCAACCAGCTGATAAATATTTGAATAGTTCCCACTTTTGGAATACTAAAAATAATGCTGCTGTAAAAATTTGTGTACAAGTTTTTGTGTGTATGCTTTCCTGTTTCATAGATGTATACGTAGGATTGAAATTGATTGGTCATGTGGTAACTCTATAGTTAACATTTTGAGGACTTGCCAATCTGTTTTTCAAAGTAGATTTGCAATTTTATATCCCCACCTTTGTCTGCATTTTTTACTAACACTTACTGTTGTCTGTCTGTTTGATTATACCCATTTTAGTGGGTGTGAAGCGGAATCTTGCGGCGACTTGATTACCTTTTCCTAAGACTAATGATGCTGAATTTCTTTCCATGTGCTTATTGGCCATTTGCATATCTTTAGAAAAATTTATATTTTAAATATAAATATTCTGCCATTTAAAAAGTGTATTTCTCTTTTTATTTTAGCATTGTCAAAGTTCTTTATAGATTCTGAATACAAGTCTCTTATCAAATAGACAATCTGCAAATATTTTATCCCATTTTGTGGGTGGTTTTGTCACTTTTGTGATGGTACTATTTGCAGAACAAAAGTTTTTAATGATGTAATCTAATTTATCTATAATTTTCTTTTGTACTTTTGGTGACATTTTTAAGACAGAATGCTAAAGTCATAAAAATTTGCTTCTATACTTAAAAAAAAAACCTAGAGTTCTACTTCTGAAATTTTTAAGTGATTTAATTTTGAGTTAATTTTTGTGACCATTGTTAAGAAGAGTTCCAATTTCATTCTTAGACATGTAGATATTCAGTTGTTCCAAAATCTTTCTATGAAATGATTCTTTTGACCCTACTGAATTATCTTGGTATACTCATGCAAAGGAATTGAACTTAAATGTGAAGATAAACCTCTGAACTTTCAATTCTATTTCACTGATTTATATGAATAACTATATGAGAATACCACATAGCCTTGATGACTGTAGTAGTCCTCCCTTATCCATGGGGAATACATTTCAAGTGAATACCTGAAATCATGAATAGTAGCAACCTATATAAATGATGTTTTTTTCCTATAAAGGTGTACTAATGCAAAAGTTTAATTTATAAGCTAGGTACAGTAAGAGATTAACACCAACAATTAATAATAAAATAGAACAATGATAACAGTATGCTGCAATATATTATGTAATTTTGTACATTTGATCTCTCTTTGAGAAGAGAGGGAGGGAAAAAGAGAGATCAAATATACAAAATCTCCCTCTCTCTGATTCCCAAAATATCTTATTGTGCTGTATTCACACTTGTGATGATGAAGGATGGAGTGAGAAGGTGCAAGATTTCACACACTACTCAGAACAGCATTCAGTTTAAAATTTATGAAATGTTTATTTCTTAAATGTTTCAAGGAACATTTTTGGATCTCAGTTGACTGCAGGTAACTAAAAATGTGGAAAGTGAAACTGCAGATAAGGGGGTAGTGTGGTGTGAGTTTTAAAGTGGGAAAGGGTGACTCCTTCATCTCTGTGCTTCTTTTATTTTATTTTGTTTTTATTTCAAGTATGTGGGCTACAATTCAGGATCAGATACATAGGTGGCAATCGTACAGGAGTTTCTTTTAAAAATTTTTTTCACTACACTAGGTCCCTTGCCTTTCAACATAATTTAAAAATTATCTTGTCAGTTTCTTAATATAAAAAGACCAGCTGTGATTTTGATAAAATTGTGTTTAAACTGTGAATCATTTGGGGTAGTATTGCTATCTTAACTGTATTAAATACTCTGATTCACGAACATGTGGTATTCTTTCATTTATATAGCTAATTTACTATTATCAACAATGCTTTATAGCATTTCTGTGTATAAGCCTTACACTTCTATTATTAAATTTATACATATGCATGTCATTTAAAAAATAATATTGTACATTGTATTGCCTTCTTAATTTCAATTTTGGAAGGTTCATTGCTATTGTACACTAGTACAACTTATTTTTGTATATTGCTCTTTATCCTGCAACTTTGATAAAATGGTTTATTAGTTCTAGGTTATTTAGGGAAGTCCTTAAGATTTTGAATGCAAAAGGTTTTTTTTCTTTTTTGTAAGGGGAGATAGTTTTACTATTTTCTTTCCAATCTGTATACTTTTTAAATAATTTTTTTATCTCATTGTCTTGGCTAAAGCCTCTAGTACAATGTTCAGCAGAAGTGGTAGAAGAAGGAATCCATGTCCTATTTCTGACCTTAAGGGGGAAGTTTTCAGGTTTTTAGCATTAAGTATCATGTCAGGAAAGTTATCTTAGACTATTTGATGCTGCTGTAACAGAATACCACAAAATAGAATATTTATACTGGACAGAAATGTATTAGCTTATGGTTATGGTTATGAAGTCAGGCATCTTGTGAAGAACTCCTGCTGCATCAGCCCATGGTGGGAGGGCAGGAGAGGCGGGTGGGAGGGTCACACTCAACCTTTATAACAAACCCACTCCCACAGTAACAGCCTATATCCATTCATGAGGACAGAGCCTTCATGTTCTAATAACCTTCGAAAGATTCCACCTTTTACTACTGTTAAATTGGGAATTAAGTTTCCAACACATGCTTTTTGGGGGACACATTCATACCACATCATTTTACTATGCCCTCCAAAACTTATGTTCTTCTCATGTACAAAATACATGCATTCCATCTCAATAGTCTCAAAAGCCTTAATTGGCAACTCAAAGGTCCAAAATCTTATCTAAATCAGATATTGATGAGATGAAAGGCATGGAACATCATGAGGCAAACTCCCTCCCAACTGTGAGCTTGTGAAATTAAAACAAGTTATCTGCTTCCAAAATACAATGGTGAACAGACATGATTAACACTCCTATTTCAAAAGGCAACAAGAAGGGGGTAATTTGCCCCAACAGGGTAGACAACACTAAATCTAAATGTTAAGTCTCCAGAATAGAATTATGTGACTTCACGTTTTGCCTTCTGGGCACACTGGGATGGGAGTTGTGTCTTCAAGATCTTGGGTAGAGACAGGCTCGGTGGCTCAGCCTGTAATCCTGCGCCGTGGGAGGCAGAGGTGAGTGGATTGCCTGAGCCAGCGGGTTCGAGACCCGCCTGGGCAACTTGGCGAGACCTCATCTCCACAATAAATCAAAAATTAGCCTGGCGTGGTAGCATGCGCCTGTAGTTCCAGCTACTTGGAAGGCTGAGGTGGAAGGATCGCTGGAGCTCAGCAGGTCGAGGCTGCAGTGACTGGGAGCGGCCACTGCACGCCAGTCTCGGGAACAGAGTGAGACTCCAACTCAAAAAAAAAAAAAAAAAAAGATCTTGGGTAGAACTGTCCTCATGGCTTTGCTGGATACAGTCAGTGCAGGAGTTCTCTCAGATATGTAAACATGAAATAACACACTCTAATTAACCAATGGAAAAAAGGAGAAATCGCAAGCAAAATTAGGAAATTTGAGATGTATAAAAACAAAAATACAACATATCAAAACTTATAGGAGTCAGTGAAAGAAGTATTCAGAGGGACATTTTTAGTTATAAATACAATTCAATAACCAAAAATTCCACCTGAAGGAACTAAAAAACAAAAGGTGCTAAGTCCAAAGTAAAGTTAAGCAAGTAGAAGAAAGGATAAAACAGACTAGAGGGTAAACAACATTTCTGTTAATATTCACTTGATGTGTAAGTTTGCAGCATTTTCGCTTGCCCGTGGAATGCAAATGTCACAAGATGGTCGTCTGGTCATGGTTCATCATATTTGTCAATTCTTGGGTTGATTGACATGGATCATCATGAATTAAAACATTTAAAAGGTCTTAATCAAGGCCTGGTGGTCTTCCTGAATATGAAGAATGTGAAGAATCACTCAGGCCAAAGTTGTCCTCTTTGAAACAACACAACCATATGTTTGCAAGCTTTCCCCAATGGCACAAATGTTTCTAGCTGCCTCCGCTGCCTTTATTCCTCAGTTAAACTCAAACAGAAGAATATGTTGGAAGTATTTGCTTTTTTCCACTTGATACTCCATCTTCTTTAGCCCACATAGAGCAATAACTTTCTTCAAATCTGCAGAATGCAGGCATATCCACAAGCACAACACTGTCACTCCCAACGCCTCAGTATTGTCAGACCCCAAACAAACACTATGAACTTATGCATCAACCTAATACCTTTAATGTGTCTTACATTGAGAAGTTCTACATGCTTTTTATTCTCTTATCAAATTGTTCTTCATACTGCATAACATCTATTGATGCAATTTCAAGTTCCCTGCTCTTTCTCTCACCAGCCCTGACATATTGTTGAACTTCTGTAGTGGATTTCCACTTTTGTTATTGTAGTTTTCAAATTTAGAATTTCCTTTTGGCTTTTTAAAAAATTTCTTAGTCTTCAATAATGGTCTCTATTTGAAAAGACATTGTCCTCATACATTTCCTTATTTTTTTAGGGCATGAAATTATTTAGATATTTATAATAATACATAATATTTATAATATAATATTTATAATAATAATAACTGGGGTCCTTCCAAGGCTAACTCTATTGCCTTTAGTTTTTCTTGTGTGTTGCAATTTTCTATTTCTTTAAATGACATAATTTTTGTTGAAAGCAGTATATTTTAGGTAATATATTAATAGCAACTCTGTATACTGCTAGTTATATACTAACTAGCAGTTACCAGAAGTAACACAGATAATGGTTGCCCCTCCTCTAAATATTGTCCTTTGCTTGTCCATTTATTTATTGTGTAAAGACTTGAATGAACTAATTTTGCAAAGTTGATTTTACTCCCACATGATGCAGTATCTGTGTTCTTGCTCAACTTATTTTCCATTTTCCATATTTTGTTCTAGCTATCTAGGATTTCCTTTATGTTAGAATGTTAATTATGTATAAATTTATGCTTAAGGTCTTTGATCAGTTGAAATTTTACCCTCTGTTATTGGATATGTGTCTAACTTGGAGATCACTATATCACAGTTCAATAAGTTTATTTATTTATTTTTCTTTTTTCTCACATTCAGTCTATGATTAGTAGCTTGGAGGCTCCCTCTCTGATTTTTTTTTTTTTTTTTTTGTGGGTGGGAGGATTATAATCGGTCTTCCAGATTGTGAGGAATTAGTGTGATTTTAATTTTAAACCTGAATTCTTAGGAGTCTCCCAGGTCACCGTAGCTAATTGTTCAGTATTTGGTCGGTTATGTTTAAATCCCTTGTGCCAGTGAGGCTACTACCCTTTGTTGGTTGGTTTGTGTACAGCTTGGAGAATGCTTTCAAATCTGCTCACATTCTGCTTTGATTGCTTCTGAGTGGTTGTAGCCTAGCAGATACGCACAACCTTCTCAACCCCCAGAGGTGACTATGTCCCAGGAAGACTCTTCTTGGCTATTTGTTTACCTAATTCTATTAAATGTTCAGGTATTTTGCTATTTGCTTGTATATTGGAGCTACTCTCCTTCTTTTCCTTGCTATCAATAATGTCCTTAGGCAAAGTTATCTCTACTCTCCTTTCAAAATAAATCAGTCCTCTCAGGTAGAGCTGTGGAGCTTTTCATCCAAATAGCTTGTCTTCTCCCTAAGCAGGATTCTTGCATTCTTACCCCAGGATTGGAAGTGGTGACTCACTTTTTCTGAAGTGGTCTCTCCATTCTATGAGTGGTCTTGGGGAGGGAGTGGAAGTCCTTCTTCTGGGCTTGTCAATCAGAATAGTAATCCCCCTCTGTAAAAAAGCTATGGCAGGTGCTGGCTGTCCTTTTATTGTCAGTCTTCCGTGTCTGAGTAGAGTGTCCTAGTCCTCTTGCTCGTATCTATGTGGGATCGAGTTTCTAGGACACAAAGTTGAAATGTTGAGAAACACTGGCGACCAGCCTGAGGGAGAAGCAGCCCCAATTTCCTGTGCTTGTCTGGAGTAGAATGCTCCAAGTAGTTTCTATAAGAGCTGTGTTGGGGAGAGGAATGAAATATCACAGATTCTTTCTGTTCCTACTGAAATTTGTGTATCTTTTCAATGTGTTTCTCCATTTGCTGTTTCTTCACAGGACAATTTCCAGAAACTTAAGTTATGAATTTTATTTTTTATAGTTTTTATTCCTTAAATTGTTGTTTTGCTTGAGAAATGATCTACCAGTTTCTTTACTCTGCCATTTTGAAAGACCTGCCCTTGTTTAAATTTCAATATATACACTTTATTCATTTCAGCAGTGAATGCTTACTCTGTCTTTATTGGTATTTAATTAAAGACAATACACACTTATTTAATGTCTAGAATGTGTTAATTGGGTCAGTGATAAGGGGTATTCAAAATTGAATGAGCTCATTATTTCCTATTTCTAATAGCTTAGAACCATCAGGGAGATGGACACCCTTGAATACTACACAAATGTTACTACTCATTTCTATATTCCAGTGACTGAAATAGGATAGATACAGACCAAAGACTTCCATAAAGCCCAGAGACAAGCATAACAAACCTGGGATATAGAGTAAGATTACAAAATAAGAGAATTAAAATTTCCCTCCAGGAGTTAAACTGAAAGCAGCAAGCATATATTGCAAACAGACAGGGATATGCAAATATACCTAAACAGAACATTGATATCCAAAAAATAGACTAGACTTTTAGCATGATTACATTTATTAACACGTCTATATGATTTACATGACAAAACTGAAAAATATCATAGACACAGCTTTTGGTTTTGATGGTTATTAACAAATGGACTTGATACATGTTCACAATATCATTTCTGGTGTTGCTATGGACTATGAATAAAGTGTTATTTACCAGTGTCTAGTATTTTTATTCCACTTATAAAAATATATTTATTATGAGTTGGACAGTGTGTGTTTTTCAGTCTGCCTAATAATATTTAGATATTTTTCTCAGTTAAATATCTACTTTTGTTTGATAATTAAAGGACTAGATCTCTTGTATGGTGCAGAGCCCTATGTAGTTCCACCTATCAGGTGGGAACACTCTTTTCTAGTATGTAGATACCCTGCAACACATGCTAATTTAATTTTTGTTGTATAATTATTAACTCATGTTTATTGTATTCACTAATACAATCATGGGCAATGTGAACTTTCCTCTGAGACATGAAGACATATTCATTATGATGATAAAAGTAGGTTTCTTTTTACATAGAGTTGCATGTTAGGCAATTATGGCATTCTGCAAGAACTCTTGAAAGAAAGTGAACTGCTGGATTTCTCCAGAAAACACATTTCTCTACTTGCCATAAAAGAAATGCTCAATACACTTTTCTTAAAATTTCTGCATACAATAAATGAGCAAATTATCTGATAATGATGATGATGGTGATGATTTTGAATGCCATTGGATCACAGGTTCTGTAAAAACAGTCCTACGTATCTCTCATTTGAACCTCATAAGGTGGCTAGGTAAATGATAGTGTTTTTGGATTATGTTTGGTAATTGCAAAATGTAGTATTTGGTTGATTTCTCTGTATGTTTTTGAGTTATCAGATTAGCAAATTAAGCTTCTATTGAACTCTCAGATTCTATTTTGTGCTGCTCTGGTTTGATTTCTTAGTGGGTGAGTAAATGAAGTATGTTTTGAAGCCTTATGAAATGTTAATATAAGTAAGCTTTGAGACTCTCAAGGGTGTTAGGAGAACATGCTGTTTCCTGACATTTACCCTTGTATACATTTGAAAACATACAATACACAAAATCACATGCAAATAAGACCTTGCCCACAAACGGAAATGAGCACACATGTATAACATACTCAAACAGACACAGAGCCATGTACATATACATACAGACTCAAATTCAGATGAAACACTCAACTATGCACATGTACATTAACCAAACATACATTCACAATGTATGGACACACACCGTCACAGAAACACACATATATGCACTTGCAAACACACCGCTAGACTGACGATCATATAGAGACAGAAATAAACACTCAGATGCACATCTATACTCAAATTCATCACAAATATAGTAGATAGATATTCTAAAAAAATTCAAAAAATTTAAACAGTTTAAATGAGTAATAAAGCCACACATACATAAATATATTTAAATTATTCACATATTTCTCTCAGATTATAATATGAGCAGTCTCTTGGAGGCCACGGTCTCTTGAAGAGATATTTAGACATTGTAGCATGATAATGTCACCTTAGAAGTTAAGTCCAGGCATTTTGATCTCAGCTGAAAATTATGAGCACCAGAAACACAAGGGTATTTTCTTTAGTGGGAAGGGGTGAGGAAGATCATTCTATTCAAGCATTTTCATGTCCAGTATAGTTCCAATAAACTAAAGGTAATTAAATAACAAAATAAACAGCAAACGTCTCAATTCAGAAAAGGGATTATATTTTCTTTACATCTATAGTATGTCACCAATGAAGTGATTTCATAAATGAAATATTTTACTTATATCATAAATGAATGAAAAAGGCAGGTAGAAATAAAGATAAAAGATTTTGAGAAAACAATCTATGAATCAGGAGGGTAGAATTAAGATCCTATTCACAGCAATTTATCAGCTGTAAAACTTTCGAAGTCATATACTTATTCCTCATGGATCTCTTCTCCTAATTAGGCTGCTTCATGAAAATTAAGGGAAAAAAGCAAACCAACTTTGTTTATGTCTGCTTTTTCCAGTAACCACCTGAAACCAGCTATGGACTCCAAACAAGGAATCATTGAGTTAGAAGGAAAATGAAGAACTGTCTTTCCCTTGTCACAATCTTAAACTATAATTGAAACATAAACAAAAAGTACCAACACTAATAAGGGTAGTGGAAAATTTATTAGAAGGTAATATTTTATATAAGTTCAAGAGTTGAAAACTTGGATACATATACTCTATCTGGAAAAATACTTTTTTAATGCTAAAATGACTAATTTTCCTTGAAAAATGTTTAATGAAAATGATCCTGTAAACAAGATTGCTGCATGCTCAATTCCAGGCTTAGAATAACTGTGGCATTGTTGGGTAACTCATAGCTCTGTGGAGTAATTATTTTCAATGAATTTTCAGGACACAGTTTTTGAAGAGCATTCATGTAAAATTTGTGCACAATAAAATTATAATACCACTCTAAATTAGACTAGATTTAATGTGAAAATTAGAGATGGGTGAGTCTTAAACCTTCAAATAATTATTCAAGTGAAAATTAAACTGAAACAGCTTTGCTTCAGTGTAGGTCTACATGGAAATTAAATTTAATATAGCCAGTGTTCCACCTTTGTCTGTAAAACTCTTCCACATTTAGATTAGTCTTCCTTCTAGGACTACAAACAAAACAAAACAAAATAACCCATGCCCCCCCCGCAAATCTGATGAGTGTCTAAACAGAACACGATCTGTGATTCTGTGTTATTTCCAGTCTTGTGCCGCTTCTGCAAATGACAGCAGATGCCAGTTTTATGTTAGCTTGGTTCAAAATATAGTTTCTTAATCGGTATATGTCCAGCTTAATCAAGAGACAAATAGTGATTTTATTCTGCATTTTCCTGTACTTTCTTGGTAAATCCTCTTTCCTAAATAATTTTACCACTTTGAAATTTTTTTCAGCAATTGATGTAGCTGTTAGATAGATGATTGTATGGGGAATCAATTTAAATTTTCCCCAGAGTTTAGTTGGCTGTGATCAATATAAGGTAGTTACTTTTGTTATGAGTACTAATAACCATTTAGTTGCTAAACTCAAGCAAACATTTAGCTCTGCTATTTGAACATCTATGTCGTATGTTGATGTTAGTCATTCCTGCTTTTTTCCCCTCAAATATCACAATGTTTATTGATAGATACAAGTATATAAAAATTAGGGCATGAACATGACTTGATAAATTAAGTAGACAATTTCCATATTATAATAGGAAGGATCAATTCAAATTCTCACCATTTGATTCAAACCCACAAAAACCACTTCAAGGTCATTAATGATCTCTCAAAACTGATCAGTTTTATGCAAGTAAACCATGTTTCTTTTAAAAAGACTTGTGCACTTGCCCAGGTTCAAGGATAGAAATGCAGGCAATATACTCTTATGGCAACAACCATCAATTATAGTAAAGAGTTATCCTGTAACACCCAAATGGATAATCAAACATTATAACAACTCAAATATGACTGAGCAGTGCATTTCTACAGTATTCAGTGTTGCTATTCAGTTTTCTAACTTAAAGCAGCCTATGATAATGGACAACAAAGAAGGTCCTTGCAATACACTGCCTCTGCTTGAGAACTTAGGATGTAATTATTGCATGCTGCTAATACACTATCTAAACATTAAAGATACTCCTAAAATATTTTATGGTAGACTATGATTAAGACATTACACTAAAAAAAAACCTTATGCAGAATTAGAACCCATCTGATTGTCTTGACTTTTTAGTTCCTAGCCTTTCTTGTCTTTCTTGTAGTTTTTAAGCTTATAGCATTCTCTTCTTCTATAATTGTCTACTGTTCTGATCTTTCTTTAAATGTTGGTATTTCACAAGGCTCAATTTTACTCTACTGGCTTTCTTATTATATGTCCTTCCTTTTATTATATGTTCTCTCTTCTTATTACATGGTTATATAGTCTTATCCATTCTTCTGGTTTTAAAAATGCCATCTAAATTTTCACCCAACTCCACACAATCTCCTTCCACTCTATCCGTCAAATATAAATTATATGGTTCATTCAAATTTAATGTTTGTTATTGGCTATATCATATTTTTATAGACCAAGAAAATCTTCTTAGTCTACCAAGGAGTTACTATAATAGTAAATGGGACTTTCACTGTGAGAAATGAATTGGCAAAAAAATGGCAAGAAAATATAAAGGCATTTCTTTCTTTCTGGTGATTGCTGTAAAGTGCTCAAAATGGTAATAAGGCTGGAATATTCTTTCTGAGAAGAATCTTTTACTCTTTCCTCTTTTATCTTATATTAACAACAAAACAAAACAAAACAAAAAATCAGACTGTGTCCTATATTCTGATTATTCTAGACTCCCTAAAATATCCAAGAATTAGAATATTCAGTAGGAAGGTCTGAAGTAAATGGAGAAAATTATTTGAAAATAATATGGCAAAACTTACTAATAATCTCCAGTTTGAATTAAAGATTGCTGAAGCACTGTTAGGTCCAGGGAACAACTGTGACAGCCAATCCAGATGGTAGTGTCATATGCCAACTAGGTTAAACCAAAGTTGGTTTAAACACTGCGTTCCATACTCTGTAGGTAAACCTTGTCATCATTATTGAGCTTTTGGCTTTTTATTTTCATGGCAATCTTCAGTTTCATATTAAAACTTTATGTCAGCACTTTTTCTTAATGTTCTGTTTAAGTTTATTGACTTTAACAATATTTACTAAAACATGAGAAAAATAAATTTATATTATTTATTTACATGGCAAAAAGCCTGACTTTATTTTTTGAAGCTCCATATATGCCCAATTTAAACAGCATTTTCCCCTCAAAATTTACCTGTTGGTAGAGAAAGTTATAAGTTGTCTTTTCAAATCTCTACAACTAAAAAAAAAAAAGGCCTATCAATCATTGTAGGTTTGCTTATATTTTAATGAAAGTGTGTCATATTAAACAAGAGTCTTGGAATATGTAGAACTTATAAAAATAATAAAGCAAACACCTACATGTCCACCAAGTGAAGAAGTAGAAAAATAAATTGGTACAATAAAAGCCTTCTGTATGGTCATCTTCAGTTTTATTCTTCATTAATTCACTATATTTTATGGTAATCTTTTTTTAATTTTGCTAGTTTACCATCTAAGAATATATGTCTATTTAGTTGATTATTTGTTCTTGTTTTCAAGGTATTTTATAAGTGAAATTATATTCATAAAAACTGTATTTTATTTAAAACAATAATAAAACTTGCATGCAGCCTCTCTCCATGTTAGAAAGTTCCATCTCCTTGCCTAGTCTAATTCAGTAAATCAATACTTTATAATAAATGTCTTCCTAAATATATATCTCTAAATAACTCAACCTACTTATATATCTATATCTCCTTTTGGCTCTGGTTCTGTTAAGAACTCTGACTAATACTTACACACACACTATCATTATCCAATATATAGAGTTTGAGTAAAAACAATAACCTTAATAAGAAGTTCTTTAAAAAAGTAAATAATTGGAAACACACACAACTGCCAAGACTCCATAGTGTATAGGAATTATGCCATTCCAATTTGTGAAAATTTTGAAGACTCCTTATTCTGAGAGGATAACAGTTCCCTGAGTTAGTCCATTTAGTCATACTTAGTTTTTCTTTCTGGCTACAACAATTGGCTACACAATGATCTTAATGACTACAGGAATGGATGCTGTAAATATTGTCATGCTTGGGATAATACATTCCTTAAAAGTCACTTCCTGCTGGGATAGATCTGAGGTCCTAAGTTTGCCTTACAGTATAAACAAAATAAATCCAAGCAAGCACAAGTTCTGTACTCAGTTTTTTGTTTGCCAATACAAGTCCAGGAAAAAATACAGGGCTGCTTCTCTAATTTAAACAATATCACTTCTCATTACTTTTATTTCCTAAGAGCTTTTATTGATGGTGCAAAATTCTTAAATAACCTTTTTTAACAAGTCATTGTAGATATCTATTTACCAAATATTTTGTCATATTTTGTCATTTACAAGAATCACTAATTTTACGAACTGCAATACCTAACCACAAGATAACTGCTAGTACAACACCATTTACTATATGAGGTTGTTTCAGGTTCATCGTTTTCTTTAATATTTAGTTATAGAACCCTCAAAATAGGATGTCTAGCATGAGATAAAGATTTGTTTTTCTCATACAAGACTCCAGAGATGAGAAATCCAGGGCTGGTGAGAAAATTCTACCATTTGAAAGGCCATTCCATCATCTCTATTTTTCATCTACTGGAAAGCAAAGAATATAGAACATTCCTTAGTGGAGATTGTACACATAGCTTTCAATTATATACCATTTTTCTTGGATAGAGTCACATGAACTAGCTGAAAGAGAGTCTATGGAATGTATTTTGTACCTAGGTGATCACGTGCTGCCCATCCAGAACCCAAGAATTTCTATTACTGAGTGCATTTGAAAGGTAGTCAGTTAGCTTCCTCTGAGCAAAAAAAAAAAAACCAAAAAACAAAAAACCAGGGGAGTATATCAGGTCAATATCTAGTCAGCAAAATAGAAATCACTCTAATGTTTCAAACAAAGGGTGAATAAACACAGAAAATTACATACAACTTTTTTTGGAAAATCTACAGTACCCAAAAAGAAAAAAAAATTCCTACCTTGGAATCAGGAAGATCTCATCAGTCATAGACTGAAGTACAAAAGAAGAAAGATTTATTTAACATAGATAGAAAAAAAAACTAGTATTGTAAGATGGAGATGTAAATCAGAATGAGAATGCTACCCTGAGAAAAGACAGCTGCCACTGTCCCTGGATTGGAGACAGCAAGTCACACTCACTAACGATAGAAGCATCTGCGCATCACTGCTGTAGTTGCAGGAGCTGCCAGTCGTTGCTACTGCTGCTTGGGAGCTGATGTCACCAACACCACTGAAGTCACAGCTGCGGGGTGTTAGACTTTGTCTGTACTTAATGAGCAGTGATCACCGATGTCATGTTCCTACAGCTGCCTCTACAGGCACCATCAGAATCAGAATGGTTTCTACCTCCTATCTCCTTCTCATCTTCTAATCGGGCATTAGTGTCTAAATGTGGAGGAAGCAATCTGAAAACTAGTTGTCCATGGAGTCTGGGAAATGTAGTTTGGTGAGATTCAGTGTCGGAGATATTGATGGAAATACAGAGATATGAAATTGGGCATGAGGGCTAACAGATAACTCTCTGGTACGGGGAAATAGTGCTTTTATAGACAGGGTGGCCAGGAAAGATGCCTGTGGTGACATTACATTGGTTAGAGACTTGAAAGAAATTAAAGCCAGAGTCAAGTGGATGATTAGGGAAGACAAGGAGTAAGTGAAAGAGTGTCAAGTGGAAATGTGGATGGCATGAAGGACCTTGTGGATGGACCACCATGGATGAGGACTGAGGTCAGAAAGGCAGTTGAAGGTCATGCTGTCATGGGGCATTATGGTTCATTGCAAGGACTGTGAATTTTACTCCAAGTAAAATGGGTGCTATTGGAGGGAGGTGAGAGCACATTTTTTTACTCATGTAAAAAGGTGGATCATTACAGACTCTTAATCTTTGTGATATTCAAATGTATTTCCAGGAGTCAATGAATAATAGCTATGTCTATGTTACAAAATACCAGCATATGAGTGAACTAGAACAAACAAAAAAATAAATAAACAATAGAACACATAGAAATTTAGTAAGTGACATAAAATGTCACAAGATAGACTAAATTTTAAAAAGAAAAATATTCTGCATATAAGTAATCATGACTCTAACAACAAACTAGAAGAAAACAAACAAGACTAAAAAATGATTAATATCTTTAATATATTAAAAACTACTGCAAGTTAATAAGAAAAAGTTATACTAATAGAAAAGAAAGATTAAGGGCATACACAAATAATCCCCAAAAATGTAAAGAAAAATTAATAATAATTATGTAATAAAAATTGTTATGTAAATGATTGAAAAAATTATAGTAATCCTGACAGTCTTGGTTCTGCTTTAAATGAATGCCAATTGTCTGAAAAGCTATATGGTAATATGTATTGAGGGTCATTGACATAGTCATTCAGCTTTTAGAATTATATTTTAAGAAACAAAAAAGGTAGACAGAGACTTATGTACAATGACATTCAAGGCAGAATAATTTATGATAGCACATATTTGAAAACAAGTTGAAATAACAGCAGCATGGAGATTGCTAAATAAATCATTATACTTTCGAGTATGGAAATATACAGGCATTGAAATTATGCTTTGAAGAATTTGTAATAAAAAGGGAAACACGTATAATATATTGCTAATTGAATTAATATCTTAAAAAAGATTCTAGAGGTGTCTGGATTAAGACTGTGATTGATGCTAACACATCTAATTGCCCTTCACACTATATTATTATTAAAATCAACAAAGAATAAAAATGGGCAATAATTTACTCCAGTATTGGAAAACAGGGGCGAGAGCAAGAAATTAAACCCCTTATAGTAGGACAATCATGTGAAAATTAAGTTTTTGTTATTATTTTTTATTTTTTCTTTATTTTCAGATTTCCTACTGGCATGGTGGGTGGGGATTGAAGTCACATTCATCACTAGGATAGACTGCGACTATATCCTTGTAATAAAAAACAAAACAACAATAACAACAACAACAAAATAGTATTTCCCAAATAGATGTTCTCTCTAGTCTTAAAGAAGTGGAACCCAGTATTTAAATTATTTTTTCTTCTAGGTGCAGGTTAATGTGTGATTTTTTTCTCTTTCTGAATCTACTATGAGTTAGCGAAAGAAAGAAAAATAATAAATCAGAGAGCTTGAAGAAGGGACAAAAGTGTGCAGGGCAGAACCACATTTAAGAGTTTTTACACCTCTTGATACCTCCTTATGTGGACTGAAGTTCCCAAAAGCCCTTTAACTGGTCTGTGTTGGTACTAGCATCATTCCAGTCACCGAAAACCTTCCCATTTTCTTGGCATCCAGTTGGAGACCTATAGGTGTGCATCTTTATAGGTAGATCTAAACTCAGTGTAGAAACTCAGTGATCTAAAATGTAAGCTGTTTGGTGAACTTTAAAAGAAAAAATTATCTTAAATCTAGGGAGTTGTATTAGCTTTAGCTTAGTCTAGAACCAAAGAAGGTGAAAAATAGTCTAGGATCTCCCTGCTATCATCCTGACTTCTTCTCTTTCCAAGCCCATCCTCACATGTAGGCAATGAGGGAAACACAGCAGACCACATCAGCAAGAAACTGTGAGAAAATAATAGAGAGTCAGTTATTAACTGTTATTAACAGTATTAACTGTTATAAAATAGCAGTTCTTCCTAATGCCCAAGGCCTTTTGATGGACCCATTTGTGACAAGGTATCAGGCTGTAAAGCTGACTTCCCTTTCTAGCTGCTTGGAAGAGATCTTATCCTAAGAGCAAGCTACCATTCAGTTATTCAAACATTCAATATTTATCTTTATCACTATGTGCTAGACACCTGCAAGACATTGCATGCTTATAAAAGTTAATAAAAATAAACCCTGCCTTCCCAGGGTCTATAGACATGTGTGAAAATCAAGTAAAGTGGATGATAAGAGCAGTGTGATATACCTTTGGAGCCATACATAGGACTGATAGATTATGTTTAGTCATTTGGACTTTATTACAAGTGCAACAGAAATCTATTGCCTTTGTGGGGTTTTTCATAGGGGACATGAAGAGATTTACATTATCTAAAGATCCCTTAGACTGCTGGCTAAATGGAGAATGGATTGAAGTATGATAAAATGGAATCAATAAACGAGAAAATTATAGTAATTCAGCTAAGATATGATAATGTCTTGATTTAAGAAAGTGCCAGTCAAAATAGAGAGAAATAAAAGTTTTGATATAGTACAGATGACCCTTGAACAATGCTGGGTTTAAGTGTGCCAGCCCTTCACACAGTCAATAATCCAAGAAGAACTTTTGGCTCGCCAGAAACTTGATTGCTAACAGCCTACTGTCGACCAGAAGCTTCACCGAAAACATAATCAGATTATCATGTTATGTATATTACACGCTGTATTCTTACAATAAACTGTGCTAGAGAAAAGAAAATGTTATGGAGAAAATGATACAAAGAGAAAATCAATTTCCTATTCATTAAGTGAGAATGAATTATCATAAACATCTTCATCTTTATTGTCTTCTCACTGAGTAGGTTGAGAAAAAGGAGAAAGAGGAGGGGTTGGTCTTATCTCAGAAGTGGCAGAGAAGGGGAGACAGGAGAGGGAGGCATACTCTGTAATTTTGTAGAGATGCATCGTAATTTGTGTCTAGCTTTCTTACTTTTTTATTTCTCTAGAAATATTTCTGTATTGTACCCATCCTTTCCCCATTTTTTGCTTTAGTTTCAATGCCCAAGACATAAAAGAAGTAAAAAGCAGCTTTGAATAATCCTGCCAGGTTGTCTAATGCCAATTTGTTTTCTACTACTTTTCTTCCTTATTATCTGGCATTGCTTTGAAAACACTCATCTCCATTAAATAGTTTTATGTTAATTTTTCTGTTGTATTGTCTACTAACTCTCGAATATCTCCAAGATCCATACCTTGAAACTCTTCACCTCCTATCTTTTATTTTTCCATATCCACAGACTCTTTCATGATTTCCTTAGTTGATGTCATAAATTCTGTGAAGTCATGCACAACATCTGAATAGTTTTCATCAGCAGGAATTTTCTTTCAGGTCTGATGACTTTCATGGCTTGATGGCTTAGAGACTGATTAGAGATATTGTGTTGGGGGTAAGACGTCCACTTTGACACCTTTGGTGTTGAACTTATGGACTTCTAGGTATCCAAGGGCATTGTCCAATATGAAAAGTACTTTCTGATTTCGGGAACAAAGTATCAATGGGACCAATATAGAAAAGAGGGTTCTCATTGTCCAGGAATTCCTGTTGTGCCACAAAAGATCTCTAAGCTGGGGTTTATGTTTTCCTTTCAGAGTCAGGAGTTAACAGCTTCATAGATAAGAAACGTCCTAATCATAAACTGACTGCATTTGCACAAAACAGTATAGTTGGCCTATACTTTCCTGCCTTAAATCCTGGTGCTCTCTTCTCCTCCTTACTGATATATGTTCCCTGTGACATTGTTTTCCAGAATAGGGTGCTTTCCTCTGAAAAACAAATAAGCATTAACAAACAAACAAAAAATGCGTTCAGGGATTTATCCATTTTTCTCAATTATTTTCTTAATGGTGTCTGAGAACTTACCTGCTGCTGCTTGGTTGGCAGAACATTTGTTATCTTGACATTTTTTTTAAGTGAAAACTCTTTCTAAATTATCAAACCATCCTTTGCTGTATTAAATCTCTAGGTTGAGATCGTTCACCTTTTCTCTGCTTTAAGGTGTCATATAATGACTTTCCTTTTTCTTGAACCACATTGAAGTCTATATGTATGTCTTTTTCATAGCAATCCTGCACTCACATAAAAGTTGCATTTTCAAATGAGATTAAAAATATATTTGGTAAAATGTACTAGGATTTAATTCCTGCTGTAATAGCTGTGGTGATGGCTTCACAGATTTTCTGGGTTCATTGATCTTGAAATAGTGGGCAGTCACAGTTGCTGACTTCAACCTACAGTTCACAGCCAGACATTCAACTCTTTTTTTTGTAATGTTAAAATATTTCTCATTTCTTGGGGGGACTTTCAGTGTCACTAGTGGCATTTTGTTTGGGTTCCATGATATTATTTAAGGTTTACAGTATTGCATTAAACACAATGAAAAATACTTGAAAATTGTGAGAGATCACTTTTGACTGTGACATGAAATTTACTGAAGAGTAAAATTGCTTATGAAGAGATGATGTGTCACAAGGCATTTTAAGAGGACACATAAACTTTCACTGCGATAGCAAGAGGAGTTGGGTAGAAAATTAGTACAATAGTGCCATATGTACTGTAGTTAATTTTATGCAGCTATGATTTAATATTGCAACTTTACATTTGTTTACATTTTTCTGGACTGTGAATTATGCCACATTGGGTGTGTGCCTGTGCGCATACATTTTGATAAATTTAAATAATAGATTTGTGTATACATTTTTGTAATAGATTTTGTATATTTTATGGTTGTGATAGAATAATGTATCTGCATTTATGCATCCATGGTATTCCTAACTTTTTCTTAATTTTTGGATACCTCAGGCTAAGTGCAGCATCTTCAGTTTTTTCAAATTTTCACAATTATCCAGATTTTTTCTAACATACTTATTGAAAGAAATTATGAATAAGTAGACCAACGTAGTTCAAATCCATGTTGTTCAAGTGTCAGCTATATTTTTAAAGTAGACTCATCGGGGCTTGGTGAGAAGGTAAATTTGAAAAGAAGGAGCAGAATTTGCAAAAACGTCATTCAGTTTTCCTATGTATATTTATGAATAGAATGTGGAGATTTCAATGAAATAAAAAAAAGGTTGGTAGAGAAACAGGATGCGGGAAAATATTTCATGGGAACTATCTTGAAAATGAGATATCAAAGTGCAGATGTCAAGAAGTCAATTATGCAAGTCTGAAGTTCAGAAAAAAGATTGGAGTTGAAAATAAAATTGTCAAACTATAGTCATATAGCTAGTAATTAAAGTCATTAGAATAGATGGGACTATCCAGTGACAGGTTAGATCAAGACGGTTTATGTTATTCCTCTTTTCTTCCAAAAATAAAAGCAATCAGAAGTCTCAAGCTTAAAAAAAAAACCAAAAAACTAATACACTAATATTTCGTGATGGTGTGACTAGACGAGCAGCAGAAGAGAATTCAACCATTTTTCCTTAGGCAACATTTATTTATTTATTTGTTTGTTATAGAGTTGTATGATACAAGTGAGAATTTACTACATAAATAGGCTGCATGCAGGTGACATTTAGCTTCTAGGTTACCCTTCCCCCCTCTGATAGTAGACCAGGTGGCCCATGTGTTGTCACGTGCCCCCCTGCTTTCTTTCCTCCCTCTCCTAGCAGTGCCCAGCTACTGGCCATCCCACCCTTGTGCTAATGTGATAGGGATAGACGCTCGTGCTAGGGATCAGGCCCCACATGGGTGAGAACATGAGGTATTCAGGTTTCTGTGATAATTCACTTATTTTGATGGTCCCTAGCTGAATCTAAGTTGCTACGAAACCCATGATTTTGTGGTTCTTTATGACTGCATAACACTCCATCATGTATATGTATCACATTTAAAAAAATCCAATTCACTTATGATGGGCAGCAGAGTTGGTTCTGTGTTTTTACTATTGTGAATAATGTGGCAATAAACATGCACGTTCATGCATTTTTATGGTAGAGTGATTTATGTTCTTCCAAGTATATTTCCAAGGAGAGGGATTGCTGGATTGTACAGAAGCTCAATTTTTAGTTTTTTAAAGGAATCACCACATTGCTTTCCATAAAGGTGGAACTAACTTACATTTCCACCACAGTGTAGAAATTTTCCCTTTTCTCTTCAGTTGTGCCAGCACCTATTGTTTTTTTTGACTATTAATGATGGCCATCCTTACTGAAGTAAGTTATGTGGTATCTCACTGTATTTTTGATTTGTACCTCTCTAATGATTAGTGAGGCTGAGCATTTTATGATGTGTCTTTTGACTGCTTGTATATCTTCTTTTGAGAAATGTCTGTTCATGTTCTTTGCCCATTTTTTAGTGAAATTGTTTTTTCCTTTCACTTTGTCTGAGTTCCATGTAAATCATCCACGTAGGCCTTTGTCAGAAGAATAATTTACAAATATTCTGCAAATTATTTCTTTAATTTCTTGGTTTCTTTTGCTGGGCAAAAATTTTTCAGTTTGATGGTGTCCCACCTGTCTATCTTAACTTTTGTAGCATTCAGTTTTGGGGACTTGGTCATGAATTCATTGCCCACTCTGATGTATACACATGTGTTTCCTGTGTTTTCTTTTAAGACTCCTGTAGCTTGTTGTTTAATGCTTAGATCTTTGACCAATTTAGAGTTGATTTGTGTATATGGTGATAGGTAGGGTCCAGTTTCATTCTTCTGCATGTGGTCAGTCAGTTTTCCCAGCAATATTGGCTAAATATGGTCTCATTTCCACAGTGATTGTTATCAGTGGTTTTGTTGAAGATGAGTTGTTTGAGAGACCGTATTTTACTTCTGGAATCTTTGGCCTGTTCCATTGGTCTATTTTCGTACTCCTGTACCAATACTGTACCATATTGGTTACTGTAGCTTTTTAACACATTTTAAAATCTGCAACTGTGAAATATCCCATTTTGTTCCTTTTACTATGGGTTGGTTTGGCAATTTGTGCTCTTTTTTGTTTCCATATGAATTTCTGTATTGTCATTTCTGGGTCTGAAAAAATGATGTGTGTAATTTGATAGACACTGCATTAAATCTGTAGATTGCCTTGGGTAGGATGGACATCTTGAGAACATCATTTCTTTCAATCCACGAGCATGGAATGTTTGTCTGCTTGTTTTTGTCATCCTTAATTTCTTTGTACAGCATTTTGTAGTTCATATTGTAAAGGGCTTTTGTTTCTCTGGTTAGGTGGATGCCAGAATATTTCATTTTTTGTAGCTAGTGTGAATGAGATTATGTTCTTTATTTAATTCTCTTCCTTCTTGTCACTGGTGTACAGAAATGCAACTGTCTTTTGCACATTGATTTAGTAACCCAAGACTTTACAAAAGCATTTTATCAGTGTGAGGAGGTTTTGAGAGAATCCTTAGGGTTTTCTGAATATAGAATCATATCATCCACAAAGAGGAATATTTAACTTTCTCTTTTCCTATTAGGAGACCTCTGATTTTCTTATTTTGCCTGATTGCTCAAGCTAGGACTTAACAGCACTATGTTGAATAGGAGGGGTGAGAGTGGACATCCTTGTCTTATTCCTATTCTTAGGGGGGGATGCTTCCAGATTCTGCCAACCGAGCAAAATGTTGACTATGAGTTTATTGGAGATGACTCCTACTGTTTTTCTTTGGTTTTTTTAGCTTTTCATTTTTTTATTTTGAAGATGTGGGGTACTTGGTTAGGTATACAAATGTTCATTATAGGCACCTTTGTTGATGAGGTGTGCCGCTCCTTCCCTAGCAGTTTCCCACTACTGCCAATCCTGCTTCCCTGTCACCCTCCTGGCAGTTTCCCGCTATTGCCAATCTTTTTTTTTTTTATAGTATTGCAATAATTGTTCGAGGTCTGCTTATGAGTGAGAACATGTGATACTGTTTTTTGTTTCTGTGAAACATCACTCAGTATTATAGACTCTAAGTCCATCCAAGTTACCGTGAAGTTCATGATTTTGTTCTTCTTTATGGCTGTGTAATATTCCATCATATATATGTACCACATTTTTAAAATCCAGTCTTCTTTTGATAGGCAACATGGTTGATTCCATGTTCTTGCTACAGTGAACAAGGCTGTGATAAACATATGAGTGTAGGTGTCTTTTTTATAGAGTGATTTGAGTTCTTCTGTGTATATCCCCAGTAAGGGGATTGTGGGGTCACACGAAAGGTCGATTTTTAGATGTTCTAGGAATTACCACACTGCTTTCCAGAGACTGTACTAGTTTACGCTCTCACCAACAGTGTAGAAGTATTCCCTTTTTGCTGCATCCTTTCCAGCATCTGTTATTTTTAGAGTTATTGATGATAGCCATGCTGACTGGAGTTAGGTGGTATCTTAGTGTAGTTTTAGTTTGCATTTCTTTGATGACTAGTGAGGCTGAACATTTTTTCATGTATCTGTTGCCTGCTCATATGTCTTATTTTGAGAACAGTCTATTCATATCTTTTGCCCACTTTGTAATGGGGCCGTTTGTTTTTTTTTCTTTTCGGCATGTTTGGGTTCCTTGTAGATCCTAGAAGTTAGGCCTTTGTCAGACATACAGTTGGCAGATATTTTTCCCGGTTTGTGGGCTCTCTCCTGCTCTCTTAATGGTTTCTTTGGCTTTGCAGAAGCTTGTCAGTTTGGTAAGGTCCTACTTGTCTATCTTATCTCTTATGGCACGTGCACTTGGGGTTTTATCAGGATTTTGTTGCCAGTTCCAATTTCCATAAGGATGTCTCTTGCATTTTCTAAGGTTCTTACAGTATGAGGTTGATCAGTCCTGCATCTTGGGAATGAAATTCATCAAGGTGGATGATACTTAAGATTGTTATTGGATCCTACTTGCTAGAATCTTGTTGAGAATTTTTGCATCTATGTCCATGAGGGAGTTTGCCCTGCCATTCTTTTTTCTTGCTGGGTCTTTGCCAGGTTTGGATATCAGTGAGGTGTTAGCATCATAAAATGAGTTAAGGTGAATTACTTTATTCCCAATTGTCTGGAATACTTTCAGTAAGATTGGTATCAGCTCCTTCCTGTATGTATTGTAGGATTCTGTTGGGAAGATATCTGGCACAGGATTTTTTTGGTGGGGAGGTTTCTTATGATTAAATCAATTTCCTGGATTGTTATTAGTCTGTTTAGAATTTCAATTTCTCCTTGTTTCAACTTTGGAAAGTTTTGTGATGCCAGACTCCTCCATTTTCTTTTTTTTCCCTAGTTTATTTGCATGCAGATGTTCATAGTAATCTCTAATAATCTTTTGAATTTCTTCAGGGTCAGTTGTAACACCACCTTTTCCATCTCTAATTGTTTTTATTTAGTCCATCAATATTATTTATACTTTAAAAGAATCAGTTTTTGTCTTGTTGATCATTTATACAATATTTTTGTCTTGTATATTCTGCAATTATGACTTTATCTTAGTGATCTGGATTTTTCTACTGAAATTAGAATTTAGATGATCTCACTTTTCCAGCTTCCTTGGGTGTGATGTTAAGTTGTTTACTTGTAATTTTTCTATTTCCTTATATGCTCATGCAGTGTTATGAATTTTCCTCTTAATACCATTTTCATGGCATTCAAGTGATTCTGATATGATGTGTCATTGCTTCATTTGTTTCCAGGAATTGTTTTATTTCTATCTTGATCTCTGTGTTGATTCAAATGTCATTCAGCAGCATGTTGCTTGGCTTCCATGTCTTTGTGTGTTTTGGGGGGTGATCTTGTTGGTGGTAATCTTGATTTTCATTCCACTGTGATCTGAGACAATGCATGGTATTATTTTGATCTCTTGAAATTTCTTCATACTTGGTTTATGTCCGAGAATGTGGTTGATCTTGGAGTATGTTCTATGTGCTGATGAGTATGATGTGTAATCTGTAGTTGACAGGTGGAGTGTTCTGTAGATGTCTATTAAATTCATTTGATTATCAAGTTAAGGTTTGAATTTGAATTTTCTTGTGGTTTTTTGCCTCGATGGTTTGTCTAGGGTTGTTAGTGGGGGTATTTAGATCGCCAACTATAATTGTGTGAATGTCAATGTCTCCTCTTATTTTCCTTAGTAGTTGTTTTACAGAAAGTGATGCTCCTGTGTTGGGTGCATATATGCTTAAGATGGGTATTTCTTGCTGATGGATTGAAACTTTTATTATGATGTCATTACCTTCTGTGTCCTTTATAACTTTTGAAGGTTTGAAGTCTGCTTTGTCTAATATCAGAATAGCTATCCCTGCTCTTTTTCTGCTTTCTATTTGCCTGAAAGGACAATTTCAAGACTTTTGCTTTGAACCTGTGGGGATTTTTTGTTTTATTTTTATTTTTTTCAATGAGATGAGTTTCCTGGAGAGCAACAGAATATTGGGTCATGCTCCTTTATCCAGTTTGCCACTATATGCCTCTTCAGTGGTGCATCCAGTCAATTCATGTTAAAGTTAACTATCAAAATGTGAGAGTTTAATCTCTGTCATATGGCTATTATGGTGTTAATTTGCATCCTTTTAACTTTTGCATTGATAAATGCATGTATTTTTATTTTTTGTGAATGCTGTGTATCCTCTGTTAACTCTGTGCTTGCTTGTACTTTTGTGAAGGATATGACTGTTCATTTGATTCTATGTTTAACTCCTTCTTAAGCATCTCCTGAAGGGCTGGTTTGGAGGTGGCATATTCTCATAGGGACTGGATATCTGGGAAGTATTCTAATTCTCCCTCACTTATGAAGCTTAGTATGGCTGGGTAGGAAATCCTTGACAGGATTTGCTTATCCTTAAGAATGTTTAAAATGGGACTCTAGTCCCTTCTGACTTGCAGTGTTTCTGCAGATGTCTGGAGCAATTTTGATAGTTCTTCCCTACTAGGTGGTCTGATCTTTCTCTCTTGCTACCCTTAGGAGTTTTCTTTTTATGCTTACTTTGTGGAAGCAGATTACTATGTGTTTTGAAGATGGTCTTCTCATGTGCTACCTTGTAGGGGTTCTCTGAATCTCATGTACTTGAATGGTCACATCTGTAGAGAGATATGGGAAGTTTTATCGAATGACTTTATGTAATGCTTGATCCATGGTGCTCTCAGATTCCCTTTCTGCTTCAGGGATACCAATCAGGTGTAAATTTGACTTCTTGACATAGTTGCTCATTTCCCAGGGACTTTATTCATTCTTTGTGAGCCATTTTTTCTGTTTTTGAAATACTCGGTTTGTTTCATATTTTGGTCTTTATGCTATAAGGTTCTTCCTTCTGCCTGATTGATCCTACTTCCTATGCTTGTTATTGTGCTTTTAAATTCCAGGATGAAGTTCTTCATTTCTAGTATTTCAGAATGAACTTTCGGTAATTGGCTAACTCCACTCTTACTTCCTGTATCACTTTGGTGAGTTCAAATTTCTTATGGTTCTCTGTATTCATTTTAGTCAGTCAATCTCTAACTTTTGTGGCTATCATCTGGGGCAGATCACTCTGGACGACCTCCACAGTTTGTGCACTGATAACTGCTTTTTCAGGCATTGTCTCTTTAATACTCTGAGGTATCCCTGTGGGATTTTTTTGCTGATCCTTTGTCATTTGTGAAAAGCAACACTTCCCTGTCTATTTTTCCTGTTTGATTTTGTTGTTCTGAAGCTAGCCAATGTCCATTCATTCAGAGTTCTTTCTGTCATTCAATTACTCAGTGAGAGAGAGGAGAGTAGGGCACTCACTTCTGCTCTGTATTATGCCATGAAAAAGGCCCCTCCACTGTAGCATTTTTCTTGTGGTTAATTTGGTTGAGTTGGTTTTCAGGTCCCATTGCCAGTACTCTGTAAGAATGGGTGGAGATGGGCCTCCTGCATACTTTGTGGTTTGCAGTCCAGAAAGCTTTCAACCAGGAAAGATTTCAGGTGACTTTTTTGTCACTCCCTCCCCATTCAAGTCCATGCTCAGTTCTTGAAAAAGAACAAGCTTCTTGCCACGGGAGGATCTGCCTTGTGGGTATGTGGGATTGACAGGTGTTTGTTCCTTCCTGATCTGGTTAAGGGGTTGGGCACAAGATACTGGTGGTGGGTGCCAGCAGTTTAATCTGCAGGCAAGCTTTCCCAGCCTGAAAGCTGGTGTCCAGGCCTTGCTGGCAGAAGGTGTGCACTCAGGGCCTATCCAAGTGTAGGTTTGTTCCCCGTTTCACTTGGGCTCCACTTGTCCACCGCTGTACCCTGACCAGGACTCCTCTCATTGTATCAATGACTTGTGCATGACTGGAAGTGGGCAAAATGACCCAGAGTGTGTCAGGATCACTCATCCCCTCATACACAGGGCAGGATTTCAGCTTCTATGCAAACCTGGTGCACAGTGGGAAATGGCATCCAGATTTCAGCAACCGTTATTATAGTGCTCTGCTTGCTAATCTCTATGTATTTGAAGAGACCTCTGCTGGGTGCAGGGTGCTTCACTTGTCTAAGATTGATCAGAGTGCCTGTATCTGTCAACAGATCTGTCCCTACTTTCTGCTTTGCTCTGCAAGACAGGTGCTGGTCTGCTGCTCCATAGTGGCCATTTGGATGGCAACATTTATTAATTCTTTTTTCAGATTTTTCTCTCTGTATTAAATTATTTCATTTGTTTGTTTCCTTCTGGACTGATAGAAATACTTTACAGTCTTCTATTACTGTAAGGTTTCTGTCAATTTCCCTAGTGCTTCCAAAATTATTTACTTTAAATATTTTGAGGTTGTTATTTAGCTCAAAAATAGTCATATGATTTGTACTTCCTCCTATCTAATGGCAATTTTTATACTCATGTCTTGAATTCTTACCTCCTCCTTATATTTTCTCAGGGCCCACCATGTTTTCTTTTTGTTAGCTTCAGCTTTTTCTCTCTACTTTAGCATTCAAACATGTTCAAACTTTTCTTGTCCTAAAAACAAACAAGTTAAAAATAAATTTCTTTCACCAATCCCACTCCTGCTACTAAATAAGCTCCTTTCTTTTTCTTTATAGCCATAATTCTCCACTCTAACCCTCCTTCTTGCTTTTCTGTCCCTATCACTTGACCAAATTGTGTTTTCATTGTCACCCTTAATATTATTGTTTCTAAATTCAGTAGACACTTACCTTACTTGACATCTCTGAAGCAAATCATATCTCTTCACTCATCCATTTCCTTAGTTTCAGTTCCATTAATATTCTAATGACTGTCAACTCTTTTTTTCCTGCTCAACCTCGCCTGAGTTTCAGTCCCTTTTAAAAAAAATGTACAGTTTTTCTGTTTGAATGAATATTTTAATTAAAAACCAAAAGGGTCATCATTAGAGCCCTGTGTTTACAGTGTCATAATGTCTGGAATCAACAAGGTCAGTAAGAAACATCAATGCTTATAATATTCAAATAATATAGAGAAATACCAGGGTTGGTTTATTTTTTTTCTAAAAATTTATTTTAGATGCTACAAAAAATGACATCAGTGTTTATTAATGAAAATGAGAATGTCTTGAGTAACAGGCTTGAATTGATACATGTTTGGGAGGTATCTGTGGGTTATTACAGCAACTAATGTTCATTTCATTATGCTAGTCTGATAGAGACATTTATGTAAAATTAAATTTTATTTGGATTAATGGTTTGGAAGTAACTGGTCGTTGTTGTGTTTCCTGATTAAGTGTTCATTCTTTGAAGATTATGACATCAGACTGTTATAAAATTCAGCAATTTCTCCCTGCAGAGTGATTGCTAGTTTCTCCTTTCAGTCTTTGAAAAGTGTATCATGCACAATGCACAATAATTTTCTTTTATTTTACTCATTAGTTTTAAATCTATGCAGTAAACTTAAAAGTTTGTGTCTATTTCAAGACAAATTGAAGTTTTTTTTTAAATCCAAGAATTCAGCTACCACAATTTGAAAAGAGGCCTAAGCATTTTTCTAAAATCATGAATCTTTGGTATAAAATATAATAATTATATTTCTTCTAAATTCTTTATAACTCTTTGCTTTTCATATTTTGACTGCCTTGTAGTTTCTGTGGTTTACCTCTCATATTTTTAATTTTAATGCATTATCAAATGAAACTTCAATACCCTTATAATTTTAATATAAGAATGTTAATTTCACCTTTAAAAATTAAAACCAAACACCTCTAGACAATATAACTACAGAGAACCATATTATCTGTATGCTATGGGTATCTACCACATTTCAACCATAAATCCATAAATGTTACCCCCTACAAAGGTGATATATCCAATAAAGTTATATTTGGAAGCAGCATAGTTTAGAGTAGAAGCTCTTAACTCTTGTTGTACATCAAAACCACTTTTAATGGAAGAACCATTTTTATAGTTAGTTCTAATACCATTGAGTAAAATCTTTGATTAGAGGTATCTAGATACTGACAGTAGTCCTTTGCACTTGGATGTCCCCTGAGAGGACATCATAAATCTTGTAAACTACTCAGATGTCCCCTTTCAGAATATAAATATATTGCTGGTGATTATACAGGATAAACTTATGCCAGTCCAAAATCATTCAAAATGTATAGCTCCTTGAATTTTTTTCATTCAAATTGTATAAAAAAGCAAATAACATAATGGAATGTATACTGTGATATGACTGATCAGTTGAGACTGGTTTATAGGAATCATGAGTGTGTCCTTCCACATCTTCTTTGAATAACAGACCGGTCAATAAGTTACATATTATTAACATGGGAGGAAGATAATGATACTGCATTGTCTTCTCAAATAGAAAAACACCAAGTGGAAGACATCAGATCGACTACTATTGCACAACATATATTGCTGGACCTACAATGCATGTCAGTGAGACTTTCACATCATCATATATTAGAAAAATATATACAATTTTGATTCTTTTGCCATAAATAAGTTCCTCAATGTACAAAATTCCATTATAAGCCAGATATTATTAGAATAAAATAATGGGTTCATTGTTATACTATTTAATATGAAGTGATTCATTTTTAGAATTTCATAAAAAAGTGGTCAAGTTGCTGGTAGGTGATCCGTGAGATGTCTTCGAAAATGATAATCTCAAAGCTGGTTTTAGTGCCCACAATTTTTGAGAAATGCAAGGTTTGACTTATTAGTGGAAAACTTGTGTTAAATATAAGGTCTAGGGCACAACTGCCACTTAATAAATGATGGGTGCTAATTTTATCACAGATAATAAAAAGACACATAAACAGAGCATTTGTGATCTTTGAGACAGTCACTTGTTAAAACAATACCAAGCAGTCTAATACACATAGGGGATCTTAAAAAGGAGAGATGAGGAGATAGGGAAAAAAACCCTCAAAATTTCAAAAAATCTAAATGAGAATCAAGGAACATAACCATAATTAAACTATACCAAAGTAAATATAGCAACCATGGGGATACACTCTAATCTCTTTCATGAGAACTTGCTGGGGGTAGAAGGTAAGGATGCAGTTGATGAATAGCTTCCAACCATTGCATCTTTTATAATCTCTTCCAGTCTTCTCTCAGCCAATTATGGAACATGACTGTATATTTCTGACTTAAGCAGAACTATTCTGAGGAAATTGTCTCCTCCAGGACTCCATATTCCCCTGGTGAAAAGTTTCTCAGAACTGTGCTGCAGTCTTAGACTTTTTCTACACAATATTCCTCTCTATCTCTCTTTCTCACTTTATCACTATGTATCTAACTTTCTCTTGTTACAGGTATCATACTTACACCAAAGCCAGAAGAGGCTGCCTGCCAACTGCTTATCTACTACATGTGATCATTTTCCAGCATTTTCTCCACAATCCATTGTTAATCCATACTGATAACTGATTATCAGAGAATCAAAATTAACACAGCACAATAAAATCAAATTGTGGAATCCAGAGATTAAAGTAACATTTCAAAATATCTGTAGTAAAACAGTATATAGAGGAGACAGAGGTAAGAATGACAGTAGCATGTGAGTCAGGCTCGGTGACTCAGCCTGTAATCCCGTGTTGTGGGAGGCTGAGGTGAGTGGATTGCCTAAACCCACAGGTTCGAGAAACGCCTGGGCAACTTGGCCAGACCTCATCTCTACAATAAATCAAAAATTAGCTGGACATGGTAGTAGTTCCAGCTACTTGGAAGGCTGAGGTGGAAGGATCACCAGAGCCCAGCAGGTCGAGGCTGCAAGTGACTGGGAGCGGCCACTGCACTCCAGTCTGGGTGACAGAGTGAGATTCCAACTCAAAAAAAAAAAAAAAAAAGAAAGCATCTGAGCAAGAAGACAATAAAATATATGTATTTAAAGTAATGGCAGACAAATTTCTTTTAAAAATTTCTGAGTCCAGAAAAATTATCTTTTTAAAGTGAAGGCACTATGAAGACTTTTTCCAGAAGACAATAACTAAGATAATTCTTATCTAGTGACCTGCTATATAAGAAATAAGTGAAATTATTCAAGCAGAAAGAAAGCGATAATAGATGAAAATGAATAAAACTAACAATAGTAAATAGAAAAATAATTTTTCTAATTTTTAATCCTCTTTTGCTGATAATATAAAGCAAATATGATAACAATATGGAAGTAAAATATTTGACAGTAGTATATTTGATGAAACAGAGAAATGGAAACAGAGTGTAAGATTCTTGTACCATATATGAAGGGATAAAATAATATATGAATGTGGATAGTGATATGTTAGAGATATACATTGCTAAAGTAGAATGGGTCGGGCTTGGTGGCTCAGTCCGTAATCCCAGCACTTTGGGAGACTGAGGTGAGTGGATTGCCTGAACCTGTGGGTTTGAGACCCACCTGGGCAAAACTTAACAAGACCTCACCTCTACAATAAATCAAAAATTAGGCATGGTACTGTGTGCCTGTAGTTCCAGCTATTTGGAAGGCTGAGGAGGAAGGATTACCGGAGCCCAGCAGGTCAAGGCTGCGGTGGCCAGAAGAGGGCCACTGCACTCCAGTCTGGGTGACAAAGACTCCAATTCAAAAAAAAAGTAGAATGACCATTAAAATCAGGTGGAAGCTGGGCTCGGGGGCTCAGTCTGTAATCCCATGTGCCTTTGGGAGGCTGAGGTGAGTGGATTGCCTGAGCCTGTGGGTTCGAGACCCACCTGGGCAGTGAGACCTCATCTCTACAATAAATCAAAAAATCAGCCAGGCGTGGTAGCACATGCCTGTAATTCCGGCTACTTGGAAAGCTGAGGTGGAAGGATCGCTGGAGCCCAGCAGGTTGAGGCTGCGGTGGCTGGGAGTGAACACTGCACTCCAGTCTGGGTGACAGAGTGAGACTCCAACTCAAAGAAAAAAAAAAATCAGGTGGATGTATGTAAACAGGCAATAGTGGAGATTAAGCAAAACTATAATGCTTAAATGATCAAAAAGGAATAAAGGGGGGCAGGAGAATGACAGGAACAATGGGCTGAGGGGAAAAATAGAAACCAAATTGCAAGAGGTTGAATATAAACAAGAATATTGATATTTACAGTAAATTTAAATTTTATAAAGCTCCAATTAGATGGTTCGAGTTTTCAACTTGTGTATAAACAGAGCCCTGATTGTATGCTGTAAGCAATTTTAAATATAAAGATAAAGCTAGGTTAAAAGGAAAAATGGAAACTTCAATAAAAAGAGTTTGGTTATTTGATATCAGAAAAAATAAAATTCAGAACAAGCTGTATTACCAGAAGTAAAGAGAAGCATTGCAAAATAGTAAATTAATTTGTTAGAAGTAACACCAATATCTTCAATGAACATAGATGCTAAAATTCTGAATAAGATCCTAGCAAACTGGATTTAACAACACATCTCAAAAATCATCCATCATGACCAATAGGCTTCAACCCTGGGATGCAAGACTGGTTCAACATTCGTAAAATCATAAATGTAATTAAATACATCAACAGATGTCAAAACAAAAACCACATGATTATATCATTAGATGCAGAAAAACTTTTGATAAAATACAGCACCCCTTCTTGATAAAAACTCTTGAACACCTAGGCATATGTGGAACATACCTCAAAATAGTAAAAGTCATCTACAAAACCCACAGCCAGCATACTCCCTAACAGACAAAAATTGGAACCATTTCCCCTGAAAACTGGAACAAGACAAGGATACACATTCTCACCCTTCCTGTTCAATATAGTATTGGAAGTCCTGGCTAGAGCAATCAGAAAAGAGAAGGCGATCAGGGGTATCCAAATAGGAAAAGAGGATGCCAAGTTATCTCTCTTTGCAGACTACATGATTGTGTACTTTGAAAACCCAAGAGAATCTGTCAAAAACCTCCTTGCTCTGATAAAGGACTTTGGCAAAGTCTCAGGGTATAAAATAAATGTGCAAAAGACAATCACATATCTTTATACCAATAATAACCAAACAGAAATCCAAATTAAAAACACAATCCCATTCACAAATGAAATACCATGGCATCTTCCTAACCAGAGATGTGAAAGACCTTTACAATGAAAATTACAAAACACTGCTCAAAGAAATCAAAGATGACACAAGTAGGTGGAAAAATATCCCATGCTCATGGATTGGAAGAATCAACATTGTGAAGAAGTCCACCTTACCTAAGGCAATCTACAGATTTAATGCAATACCCATCAAATTACCAGCAACATTCTTCTCAGATCTCGAAAAAACAATACAAGAATTCATGTCGAAACACAAACAACCAGTCCTCAGCAAAACAAACAAACAAACAAACAAAAAACACACAAAAAAACTGGAAGTATCACACTACCAGACATTAAACTTTACTGTAAGACTACAATAATCAAAACAGTTTGGTACTGGCACAAGAACAGGCATATAGACCAATGGAATAGATTGAGATTCCAGAAGTAAAACCTCAATTTCTCAACCAACTCATCTTCAACAAAGCCTCCACCACCCACCACTGGGGAGAGGACAATCCATTCAGTAAATGGTGCAGGGAAAACTGGCTGACCACATGTAGAAGATTTAAACAAGACCCCTATCTATCTTCACACACAAAAATTAACTCCAAAAGGAAGAGAGGCCTAAATGGAAAACCTCAAATCATAAGAACTTTAGTAAATGCAGGACATTTTTGGAAGTTGGAACTGGCATCCATTTCCTGAGCAAAAACTGAAATGCAAGGGCCATAAGAGATAAGATAGACAAGTGGAACCTCATTAAACTGACAAGCTTTTTTGCAAAGCCAAAGAAACCATCAAGAGAGCAGGCAGACAGTCCACAAATTGGGAAAAAGTATTTACCAACTCCATGTCTGACAAAAGCCTAACATCTAGGATCCACAAAGAACTCAAACGTGCTGAAAAGAAAAAAACAAACAACCCCATTACAAAGTGGGCAAAAGACTTGAGCAGACACTTCTCAAAAGAAGACATATGAGTGACCAACAGATACCTGAAGAAATGTTCAACCTCACTAGTCATCAAGGAAATGCAGATTAAAACTACACTGAGATACCACCTCATTTCAGTTAGAATGGTCATTATCAATAACTCAAAAAATAACAGGTGCTGTAGAGGATGTGGTGAAAAGGGAACACTTCTACACTGCTGGTGAGAGTGTAAACTAGTGCAGCCTCTGTGGAAATCAGTGTGGCAACTCCTAAAAGCTCTAAAAATCGACCTTCCATATGACCCTGCAATCCCCCTACTGGTAATATACCCTGAAGATCACAAATCACTCCATAAAAAAGATACCTACACACGTATGTTTATCACAGCATTGTTCACAATAGCAAGATCATGGAACCAACCATGCTGTCCATCAAAAGAGGACTGGATTAAAAAAATGTGGTACATGTACACAATGGAATATTACGCAGCCATACAAAAGAACAAAATCATAAATTTCACAGCAACCCAGATGGAATTAGAGTTTATAATACTGAGTGATCTCTCACAGAAACAAAGATCTGAGTATCACATGTTCTCACTCATAAGTGGGACCGTGAACAACTATTGTAATACTGTAAGAAGAGGATTGACATTGGTGGGAAACTATGGGGAGGGCAGAGAGGGGCAGGGAGGTGGGATTAACAGTAGTCAATATCTGCCTGGGGAAGGGGAGGCACACCTCATCAACAAGGGTACCTGCATAATGCATATTTGTATACCTAACCCTAAACTGTACCCTACAATTTTAAAATAGAAAATATGTATTAAAAAAAGTAACACTAAAAATGCATATAATAATAAATATTTTAAATGCACAGAGCAACAACTGAAAACTGAAAGGAGAAATAGATAAATACAAAATCATGGTTGTATATTTCAAAACTCCTCTCAGTAACTGCTAGAAGAAGTAAACAAAAGTCAAGACATTGTTTCACACTTCCCCACAGTATCCAAGCAATCTGACCACATTATTCCCCACAGTATCCAAGCAATCTGACCCAATTGATGCTTACAAAACATTCCATTTTTAAAAATGGCACAAAATATACTATTTTAAAGATTTCTTGGCATGTTCACTGCATTATGGATTGCAAAATTTCATGAATTTAAAAGAGTTAAAATAATAATATATATTTCTAGCAAAAATAAAATTAAACTAAAAATTAGTAAGCTATATCTGCTATGGTCTTAAATGTTTAGAAATTAAGCACCTATTTGTAATAACCAATGAATTAAAAAATAAATCAAAAGCAAAACTGTTAAAAATATAAACTAAAATAAAAATAGAACATATCAAAATCTGTGATATGTGTTCCTAATAGTGCTTAGTGATAAAATTATACTATTAAATATTTATATTTAAAACCAAAATGTGTTAATTTATTTATTTATTTTTCTACCTTAAAGATAAGAAAAAGGACAAATTAAACCCAAATTAAGTAGAAAAAGACAACAATAGAGAGGAGCTGAAATCAATGAAATAAAAAATATGTAATAACAAGGTAAATGAAACAAAAAGCTGATTTTTTCATAAGATCAAGAAAATTTATCAACCATACAGCAGAACTGATTAAGAAACATAAAATGACAAATCAGCAACACCAGAAAAAGAGGCAATATCAGTATAGGTCCCATAGACATAAGAAAATGTTTTTTAAAATTTTATATCAATGAATTTAACTTTTTAGTAAAATGGGTAAAGAACATTCTTGAAAGACAAAAACTATCAGTTTTCTTAAGACAATATTGATAACTAAAGGTACTTATATTTATACTTAACATTTTTGAATTCATAGTTACATTTTTTCACAGTTAAATTTTTCTATAAATAAATACCAAGTCTGAATGCTTTTATTGGCAAGTTCTCTTAAAAACTTAAGGAATAAATGATAATTCTACAAAAACCCTCTCTAAAGAAGAGAGAGCATTTCCTAAATATATCTTACAAGTTCAACATAACCTGACAGTAAACCATAAAAATGTATGAGAAAAAAATAAGAGAATGTCCTTCATGAAACACAAAGTTTCCTAAGAAAATATTAGCAATACAAAAAAATGAATATACTATGACTAAGTGAAGTATATCCCAGGAGTACAAAAGTAACCTTAACATGGAAAATCAATCAGTGTAAGGCAACATATTGACAGAACTCAAAAGGAAAAAATAAATGATTATTTCCATAGATAAGAAGAAAGCATTTGATGAATTTCTTTCTTTCTTTCTTTCTTTTTTTAGAAAGCAGGATTTATTGAGAGGACAGAAAAGCTCCCACCGTGGGAGGGGACTTGAAGGGGTTACCCCTGATGCATTTCAATATATATTAATTATAAAAATCTCTCAGCATACTAGGAATAGGAAAAATCTGTCTGAACTTGATCAAAGGCTTGGTAAATCCTACAGACAAAATGCTTATGGTGAATGAATGCTTTCCTCCTAAAGAAGAAAAAAGTCCTGGATGCCCATATTCTTTTAAACAGTGTACTGTAAGTCCTAGCTAGTACAAGAAAGTAATAAGCATGTGTATATACTTGGAACAAAAAGCTAAAACTTTGCTGATGACAAAATTATCTACATGGAAATACTAAAACATTTGAAAAAAATTCAAAAACTAATGTGAGTTTGACAAAGTTGTAGAACAAAATCAATTAACTGCTGGCAATATATAATGGGAACTTGGAATTTAAGAAACTATAGCATTTATAATAGCATAAAATGTGAAATACCTAGGGATAAATGTAACAAAATATGCACATGTCCTATACAATTAAAATTATAAAATCATTGCTGAGAGTATGATAACTGACTAAGAGGATAGATAAACCGTGTTTATAAAAAAGATTAAATTCATTTATAAACTTAATATAAGTTAAGACTTTGTTGTGGGAATAAAAAAGTCACATCTAAAATTCATATTTTAAAAAAGGGGGCATAAATTGCTACCAAAATTTAGAATTAGAAGAGCAACCTGATTTCAAGACTTTCTATAAAACTACTGTAATCAAGATGGCAGTGCAAGATGGACATATTGATCAAAAATGAATAAAAATATATGGACAATTCAATAACATAGTAATTCCCAGTTACTCAGTTTATAACATCACATCCGGTGTAGGTGGGATGAAATACCAAGAGTCAAATGCAAATAGTATTGAAAGATCAATATAGCAATGAGACCTGCTCATTTGACTGTAATTGAGACAAGAGGTTATTACCAGAAGGTGAAGAGTAAATATGTAGCAATGGCATTAGGGATTCTGACTGAGAACATGGATTCCAACTCATGACTTACATGTAGATGAGTCTGAGAGAATCAGTACACTGTACTTGAGAAAGCTATTTGGGGAAAGAGAATCTATACTAAAAATGAGGCAGTAAAGGAACTCTTACGAAAATGTTTACAGCCTGTTGGGTAGATCATCTATATTCCTGTGGTGAGAAATGTTCTTTAAAATTCTAGCCTCTCCCCCCATCTAATTTACTCTTCTAATTTACTCTCAGTAGACTGATTTCACTGAGTGCTGAGCTTGGGATAAGCTCTGTGTGTGTGGCTTGAGCAGAGTCTCCAGACCTCTTATTTTGGGGCTTTTCTTGGATGTACAGAAGATGTACCATGGCCTTCTTTGTCCCACTGTGTTGTACATTTCAGGGGCCAGGCCTCAGGAATAAGCATTCAGTTGCCCCATTCAATGTGCTACTGGAAGGTAAAAGGTTAATTCTGGGGTGAAATATTAGCAAGCTCTCTTGCCTGAAGATCTAAGCCCCAAATTCTCCAAATAAGCACTTATAAATAATAAAGCAATATTGGCATCTCCAACTTTGTTATTTATATTTGTTTCTCAATTTTTCACAAATGTGGGGATGAGGAGAGTGTTATTTATGTTCTAAAATTCTAAGGAAAAGGACAAAGAAAAATAAACAAAAGCAAAAAAGAAAAATCAAAACAACAACAATGATGACAAAAACACAAAGAAACCGATAAGCACCTTATAAAGAATGGGAAAAGGATGAGCTTGGCTTCAGAAAAATGCAACCAAGAGTACTGTCAGTGTGAAATCATGGGAGATGAAAGTCAACTGAAATAGTGAATGTTTCATGTCCTAAAAAGAGTGGCCACTTGACCCTCACAGAATTCCAGTGGCGACTTGGAAAACATAGGCAACAACTTGACTGAGGAGTCAGGCCTTTTTTCCTTTTGGGTCTGCAGTGGTGGTGGCATTTGTGAGTGAACAGAACCTTGTGTACTCTAAGAGAGAGTGAACTGGGAGGAGCAACTGAGACAAAGCATGTGGCCCTCCACAGAGCAGAGAGCCAAGGTGGCAGAAAGTGGCCCTCAGCCCCTGAAAAACGATGTCAACTTAACACTGCTTACACACAGGCAGACACATACACACAAAATTAAGGGCCTCATACAAAAAAATTCAAGTTAGCAATGGGCGTTTCCAAGCTTATAAAATAAAAATATTGTGGAAAAAGTAAAATTCAAAATCTATAAAGCACAAAACTGGAGAAGAAAGTGAGATGCTGTGCTAAGTAGGACTCTGGATAGGGACTATCATTGCTGATGAGATGAGACAAATGCACTAGAAGCCTGGGAGATGCTGGAACCGTTGTTGGCTTCGTATATTCCTGTCAACCTGCTGAATTAGACTGTATTGATGCAGAGGATTTTGTTGGCAGGTGTAGTTTTGCATAGTAAGGTTTCAAGGATGCTTCCATTTGGGGTTTTGCATATGTGTCAAACCTTGCCTGGCCAGTGTTCTGAGTGAAGTCAGTATTCCTTAGGGACTAGAAAGACATCTTTAGAATGAAGTCCAAGTACTTTCGTATAGGCTATAAAACTTCTCTAATGTGACCTCAGGTTTTCATCTTATTTTTTGTTATCCAGCCACAATTCCTAACCCAACGAATTCTGTGGTCTTTTGCCAAAACTCATATTGGAGAATGATTTTACCTGCCAGAAACTTCCCCACCTGTTATTATACAGATGGATGTCTGAAGGTTAACTCATTCATTAAGTATATGCTATTTCTCTCTCACTGAAGACTTGAAGGCTCTGGAAGGAAGGGAAAACAAAATTATTTTTGAAGATTTCCCAGCAAACACTGAGATTCCACGCATCTTTTCAAAATTTTACTGTTTACTCTGTTTGAAACCATTATTTTTCTTATCAACTGGATCCCTGATATTTATTCATTATTCAATAATATTTATTAAGTGCTTATTATCTAGGAAGACTCCCAAAAGATGCTGAAGATGTTCAGTAAATAACATCCCGTCTAATGTAAAAACTTGCATAAGAATCACCCTCGTGTTTTTAAAATGCTTATCTCTGTATTTTAGACCCATAGACTCAAAAGATTTGGGGATGAGGCTGAAAAAATTTCACTTAAACAAACTTTCTAGGTGATTTCTTTATTCCAGTGTACAATAATCACAGAGCCAATGTGAAAGACATACTGACAATTAAAATTCAGTGACATGGAATAAGATAAGGATGAAGTTTATGCACCAAGCATATAGGAGAGTTATTTTCCAGATAAATTAAAATCTCGAACTGTATGTTGAGGATGAGTGGGATTTAACTAGATGCAGCAGGTGGGAGAAAGGAGAAAATATTCCAAGAAAAATTGAATGAATAGTCAAAGTTTTAATGAGGAGAAAAATGCATGGTCACTTAGTGGAGGGTATGAACATAGTTCATAGACAAGGTGCATATTTGCGAGAGGCGGGGGAAGAGGAGGGCAGGGATATCAAGAGATGGAGTTAGAAAATAGGAAGTAAATAACCAGCTCATAAAGGAGCCTTGTAAAATGGCTTAAAGAGTTTATATTTCATTTGTAGAAAAATGAAAGATGTAGAAGTGTATGGATTGGGGAAGGATGTGAACTCACTTGTATTTTAGAAATACTGCATTGTGAAGGACAAGACTCAAAGCTAAGTAAACAGTCATGTCACTGTTATAGGCACCTAGGTTAGCGGATCCCCAGGTATGGCACATGCCACCTTGGGGACAAACAGAACCCACAGTACCTCTGTAGAAAGATGCTGTTTGAACTATCTATTCATTTACAACTTGTTGGAACTTTCAATTTTGTTGTTTTCTCATTTAAAAAAATTGTACAAAGTTACTTGCATAATTTAGAAATAAAATAAACATACACATTTTGGAAGTCGTTACTTAATGTTTTGTACTGATATAGATGTGATCAATAAAGGCTCAGTGTACACTGCTCTAGGCAAGAGGTGATATCAAACTGAAATAGAATCAAAGAGAAGAAAGATATAAATCTGAGATGTTTACAAAGAACTATTGTCAATATATAGCAATTTATTAAGGAAGAAGGAGAAGCCAAGCATAAATCTAGATATTTGGTTTATGTAACTGAGTGAATAATAGGTGATCTTTTTGACATGGAAAAACACAAAATAGTAGTAAAAAAAATTCAAATACATATCTCGCTAAAGAAATGTAGAAAAATGAAGGTGAGAATGGCTGGGATAAGATGGTGAAGCTCACTGAGCTCTGTTTTGTGATTATTTTAGTGTACCCAGTATTAAACTTTGCACAACATCTTCATAAGAAATTCAAGGCAGTTTGGGGATTTATTCCAGTCTATTTACTAAGGAATCCTGTTATGCCTTGAAAGATGATTAATTGGAGTCTTATTGAAATAGAATAACAACTCACTACTCCACCAACTCAGTGTTTCTCTTGAATAAAATGAAACTAAGTTTTCATAAGAAATGACACACATCAATTATTTGCAAATGTGTATGTGCAAGTTGGGAACAAAACTGTTATATATTTAGTTATTTATAACAGTTTTGGCAGTCTGAGCCACCAGGACACTGCCAGATGGAGCCCACTGCCCAGACTAGCATGAACCCTGGCCCAGCCCCGGTCAGTGCCTTCTTGGAGCTCGTGGCCGCTACAATAGAACTAAGCAGAAACTCTGCACATATCTTTGTACCTGTGAGAAAAGAACAGAGAGATTCAGGGATGAGAGAAATATCTACTCAAATGATGAAAAACCAAAAGAAGAATATGAATCTCTCACAGACCACTGGGAGGGCAGACACTGAGAAAACAGACTTTGGAATGCAAACAATGAAGAGCCCCCAGAATGACAGGTCTCAAACTACAAGCCTAGATATCAAGACATTAATGGAGAGATTAAAAAGAATTGAGGAGACTCAAGAAGAAACTAGAAATGAGCTGATATATGAGATAACAGTAATAAAGAATACTGTGAATGAAACAAATAACAAACTGATAAGCATGGAAAGCAGAGTTACCCAAGCAGAAGAAAGAATCTCAGAGCTTGAGGACCAAAATATAGAACTAACCCAATCTCTCAAAAACACAGAAAACAAGCTCAAAAAGACAGAAAAAAAACCTTCAAGAGACGAGCGATTACTTCAAGAGACCAAACCTAAGAGTAATTGGCCTTCCTGAGGCAGAAAGAGAGACAGAGACCACACTGGAGAAAGCCTTCCATGAGATCATTCAAGAAAACTTCTCTTATCTAATCAATGATGCAAAAATTCAAACACAAGAGATTCAGAGATTATCTGCAAGACAACAAATGAGAAGACCAACTCCTAGACACATAATAATTCACCTAAACAAAGTAGGCATAAAAGAAAAAATACTAAAAGCAGCAAGAGAAAAAGGCCAGATCACCTTATCATGGAAAACCAATTAGAATAGCAGCAGATCTATCTACAGAAACCCTACAGGCTAAGAGAGCTTGGAGCCCTATCTTCAAAGTCCTAAAATAGAAACAATTTCAACCAAGAATAACCTACTCAGCCACATTAAGCATCATCAGTGAGGGAGAATTAAAATCTTTCCCAGATATCCAGTCCCTAAGAACTCATGCTGCCACCAAACCACCTCTACCTGAAATACTTAAGAAAGTACTAAACACAGAGGAAAAGGGGAAAAAGAACAACGTTCTTCACATGAGTACAGGAAAAAGAATAAAATACACATGAACCAACCCCAAAACCAAAAGAAAGACAATAAACCAAGTGGAAGAACAACTCTATAAGAACTCTATGATAGGGACGAACTCTCACATTTCAATAATTAGCCTGAATGTGAATAGACTAAATGCACTACTGAAAAGACATAGAAAGGCAAAATGGATAAAATATCACCAGGCAACAATATACTGCCTTCAAGAGACCCATCTCACTAGAAAGGAAATGCACAGACTCAAAGTAAGAGGATGGGAAACAAATTTTCAGGCGAATAGAACACAAAAGAAAGGAGGAGTCATGATCCTAATTTTGGATAAAATACCATTTAAGCTATCAAAAATTAAAAAAGATACAGAGGGCCACTACATAATGATAAAAGGTTCACTCCATCAACAAGAAATATCTATCCTAAACATATACACAATTAACATAGGTGCACCAACTTTTATAAAGCAACTCCTAGGAAAACTAAAGAAAGATATTGCCTCAAACACTATCATAACTGGGGACTTTAATACCCCACTCACAACCCTAGACAGATCATCAGGACAAAAAATCAGCAAGGAGATCCGGAACCTCAATGTGACTCTTGACCAAATGAACTTAATTGATACCTACAGAACACTCCATCCAAAGACCACAGAATACACATTCTATTC
>NW_007231586.1:213391-213824 GCF_000164805.1 Carlito syrichta | reverse complement strand
TGAAGAAATACAAAAGATCATTAGAGACTACTATGTACACTTGTATGGAAACAAACTTGAAAACTTCAAGGAAATGGAGGACTTTCTGTCATCACACAACCTGCCTACATTGAAACAAGAAGAAATTGAGACCCTAAATAAACCAATAACAATCAAGGAAATTGACTTTGTTATAAGAAAACTACCTACAAAAAAAAAAAAGAGCCCTGGACCAGATGACTTTCCAGCAGATTTCTACAAGACATTTAAGGAGGAGCTGATTCCAATCCTACCTAAGGTATTTCAGGTGATTGAGAAAGATGGAACCCTCCCCAAATAATTTTATGAAGCTAACATCACATTGATACTCAAACCAGGTAAAGATCCCACAAAGAAAGAGAACTAAGGCCAATATCTTTGATGAACATAGATGCTAAAATTCTCAACAAGATCC
>NW_007231586.1:212300-213130 GCF_000164805.1 Carlito syrichta | reverse complement strand
GCAGAAAAAGCTTTTGATAAAATCCAGCACCGCTTCTTGATAAAAACCCTCAAACATCTAAGCATATGGGGAATATACCTCAAAGTAGTAAAAGCCATCTATGAGAAACCCACAGCCAGCATAGTCCTAAACAGACAGACATTGGAACCATTTCCCCTGAAAACTGGAACAAGACAAGGATGCACACTCTCACCCCTCCTGTTCAATATGGTGTTGGAAGTCCTGGCTAGAGCAATCAGAGAAGAGAAGACAATCAGGGGTATCCAAATAGGAAAAGAGGAAGTCAAATTATCTATATTTGCAGACGACATGATCATGTACCTTGAAAACCCAAGAGAATCTGTCAAAAACCTCCTTACACTGATAAAGGCCTTCGGCAAAGTCTCAGGATATAAAATAAATGTGCAAAAGACAATCGCATTTCTTTACACCAATAATAAACAAACAGAAACCCAAATAAAAACCACAATTCTATTCACAATAGCCACAAAAAAAATGAAATACCTGGGCATCTTCCTAACCAGAGACGTGAAAGACCTTTACGATGAAAACTACAAAACTCTACTCAAAGAAATCAAAGATGACACAAACAAGTGGAAAAATATCCCATGCTCATTGGTTGGAAGAATCAACATTGTGAAGATGTCCATCTTACTGAAGGCAATCTACAGATTCAATGCAATACCTATCAAATTACCGTAACATTCTTCTCACTCCTAGAAAAATAGCACAGGAATTCATATGGAAACACAAACAACCAAGAATAGCCAGAACAATCCTCAGCAAAAAGAAAAACAAAGCAGGTGGTATCACATTACCAGACTTCAAAC